>NC_135235.1:529949255-530249255 GCF_051348905.1 Ranitomeya variabilis | reverse complement strand
TCGATGAACCCATAGCCAACCCATTGACCGATTACCATGATCATCCTCTGAGGACAAGTGTGGAAATTGCACAGATGAGGAACGTTTTGCGGCCTATTTTGTGTCAGATGTTGGCCGTGTGTCATGGCAAGATCAAATGGTGTAGTAATAATGTTACTGTTGGACTGTATTCTGGTTTTAACTACATCAATAAATACCTCTACTGTGACTGTGCTAAAAATATAATATAATAATAAACTAATTCTCCAGTAAATGTGCAATAAATGTAATCCGTTTTGGTTGTTTTGGTTATGTCAAATTTGGCATCTACCTATACTTCACAAATGTAATGTGCCTTATCTAAAAAATTGGAACCCTTTGTTTTTAAAATGTTGTTGTTTAATAAAAATTTTTTCTAAGTTTTCTAACCTGCTTCAAAGAACAAATTTATACCATACCATATAACATATTTATTTGTTTGTCAGATCGCCGTGTATCGTTGTGTTTGACAGCAAAAGCAACGATACCAGCGATGTTTTACAATGGTAACCAGGGTAAATATCGGGTTACTAAGCGTAGGGCGGCGCTTAGTAACCTGATATTTACCCTGGTTACCAGTGTTAAATGTAAAAAAAAAAAAACAGTTCATATACTCATCTTCGCGTCCCCCGGCGTCCGCTTCCTGCACTGACACACACAGACAGCTCTCCAGCGACCAAATAGCGATGCTGCAGTGATCTGCGTCATTGTCTGTTTCGCTGCAGCGTTGCTTAAGTGTGAAGGTACCTTTAGGGTATGTGTTCACGCTCAGGATTGCATCAGGATTTTCCATCAGTATTTGTAAGCCAAAACCAGGAGTGGAAAAATTAGAGGAAAAGTAGAATAGAAACATATGCTCCACTTCTGTATTTATCACCCACTCCTGGTTTTGGCTTACAAATACTGAATCCTGACCAAATCCTGATGCAATCCTGAGCGTGGACACATACCCTTAGTGTTTGAAAACACCTCATACACTTTAGTGTTTGTAAACACCTCATACAGCAATGAGACACCCAAAAAAAGGCAAAATAAAAATTGTAAAAATACTGTCTGACATTGCATATATGAGGTGTTTGAAGCACAAAATATGTGTAGACGGCGCACGGCGTGAATTGCCGAGAAGTATACTGGAAAACAAGAACAAATATTGTTGTTTTAAATCAAACAATTTTTATTGGGGGGAAACAGAAAAAAAAAGGGGAAAGAAACTTAGGGGGTATCAACCTCCGCTACCAGCGGTGAATGGTAAGTCTTTGGTGTTTGGGAATGGGGAGAGGAAGAGGATGCTGAGCCAGAGTCCAGGAGGCTAGATGGCAGGTCCAAACCCTCCACAGGGTATACTGGGGATGAAACCGCCACATCTGTAGGGGAGGGAGGAGGCAACACAAGCCTTTGCCAGGTTCTTGGTTGGCCCTGGCTGCTCCTGCTGCGGCTAGAGCCCCGACGCGCACTTGGTGTCTGTATTGGAGCAGCCAGAGCCTCCGTGTGTGTCCTCCTTCGTTTCCTTTTTCTCTTCTCTCCCGCGGCAGCTCCCCCAGAATGACGGCTACGGGAGGATGAGGGCCTGGCAGGAGCAGGAGTCGGCGGCACAATGCTATGGTGCCTGTGGTGGCATCGCTCGGCACGTGGACCTCGGTGGGGTGGCTGGAGTGGCTCTGCAGCAGGAGTCGGAGTCATGCTAGCCAGCGACGGCACTACGGGCATTGTCGCTGACTGCATGACCCGAGCCTGCTGCAGAGCCCTCACGTAGGCAGTGTTGCAGGCCTGCATCACCGAAATCTGGATTTCCGGCGTAAGGTGTTCCACCATGCCTTTAGCAATGGTACTAAAAAAATGTTTGGCCGGACTCGAGAGCTCGGATTCCATAGTTTCAAGGCGCCGGTCGATATTGGACAGACGAGTGTCCATTTTATCGCTCAACGCCTTGAAACAGTTCTGGAAAACCGTGCTCAAATGCAAAAATCCGGGCATGGCTGGCCTGTCCGAGGCCCGCTGGTGCTGTCGGTAATTCCCGAACGAAGGTGCGCCAGAGGCCTCGGGCAGGGGAACACCTGATGGACCGGCTGCCGGTTCTCCAGATGGTGGTGCAAGCCTGCTGTCGCTGTGGGAGGGCTGTGACGGGTCAGATGGCGATTCATGAAGGTCCGCTCCTGCGGGGTGAGCTCGCTCGAGGGTGCTGCTGTGTGTCCTGTGAAAAGATAAGGGAAAAATTAGTCTTCAATTAATAACCTATCACATACGCCAACTCCTGTAATAAAATTAACATTACATTACACAACAATACAAATCCTCTGTCTCTCAGTCTGTGTGGCCTATAATAAATTGCTGATTGTTATCGCCAGCTGACCGTTATGGCTGACGATAACAATCATGGACATACCAACGGCAGAAAATTAATGTTCATTCCCGCTGCCAAAGCCTTTTGACCTCATACCACTGTCATGGGTAAAAAAAATTTTTGTTTAAAACTCTTTCTTGACGCTGCCTATGCCGCAAAAATAGTATAAAATTTAAAGTCAAGATAAAAATTAAAAAAAAAATAAAAAAAAAATACACAGTGACTTTGCTGATCTGATCGCAGGAACGGCCATGACGTTAGGATCATGTGATCGAGACGTCATCATTATTCCTGCGATCAGAACTACCCTGACTCAGAACGTAACCTGTCATGGACTACAAGGACTCACGCTTAACCCAAAAAATTAATAATGGGCTATATACCATTCCACTAGGGAAAAAGTTACGTGGATGGCCAATATGCTACGCTGACTACATGGATGGCCAATACACTATGTGCCTGGGAAATATACTATGTGGATACGTGGCTAGAACGTGTACTATGTGGATGCACAATGTACGTGGCTGGGCAATGTACAATGTGGCTGTGCAATATGCTATGTGGCTGGGCAATGTACTATGTGGCTGTGCAATATGCTATGTGTCTGGGCAATGTACAATGTGGCTGTGCAATATGGTATGTGGACAAAATACTTACTGTCGGCGGCCAAGGATCGGTCTTAAGAACTGTAATGCCCTGTTGTACTTGTAGGGCACAGACTTGGCCGCAGCAGCACCACTCCGAGCTTGCTCCTCCTCAGCACGGATCCCCTTATTGAAACGGTCCTTCATGGATCGCCATCTGGTCCTCAACTTTTTAACTGTGAATGCAAAGAAAAAAAAAAGGTTACATATTTAGCATTTTAAAAGGATAAAACAACCGTGTGCGATGCAAAGTTTAGGCGTTGATCGCATCACACACGGTTGTGTTTATCCTGGCAAGATGGGTCATAGCAGCGTATCAGCAATACTCACGAAAGTTGCCTTTGTCCTTGGCTGAAGCGCTGTCAAAGCCATCCCACAGCGACTTTGCCACCTCTACCCACAAACGCCTCAACACCACCTGGTCCATGTGCCGGGGGTCACGGCTGTCACACAACGGGCCACGCTCCTGGATGCTGGAGATCAGGAGCTCCACATCTATGCCACTGTCTCCTTGGTCCCGTTGTGAAACCTAGAAAAATTAGAAAATAAAAAGGTTACAAATATGCAAATACTAACAACCACCAGCACCTGTCATGATATGTACCTTTGCCCTATCCTTTGCCATTTGATGTATGTATATTGATGGTTTCTACACCTGTATTTTGTATTTTTGTGCAGGGAGTTCAACTTTATGTTACCTTCCCCCAATACTTGCTACCCTGAAAAGCTATAATGTAATTAAGCTTAGTAAACATCCCTAGTGAAAGCAGGATGCTACTCAAATGTAATGTTCCTCACAGCAGGATGCTTCTCAAAAACAACAAAAAAAAATACTCGCCGGCCTGACGCCACACCTTGGCCCCGAGCTCTCTGCTCCCGCTGTGTGCCTTCTCCCTCACTTGAAGAAGCCTGTAAAAATTGTATACAAAAATTATTGTCAATGCTACAAATGGCAGCGAATAGTAAGCAACTGGACATAATTACTCACCGCACTCCCCCGCGCAGATTGGCCAGATGCTGATGAACTTGGCATTCTTGCAAGTTTGTTCTGCAATGAAAAAATGAACAAAAAATCACATCCAAACCTAACAATGACACATACAATAAAATAGGCCAAAAAAAATTAAAACAACCACAATTGACTGTTGACTGATAGGACAATGCAAACTCAAAAAGCGACACCACAACGCCATACATTGCAAGAGAATACAATAGAAGAAACAATACAAGAATAGACCCAAACAAAATTAAGCAAAAATAGACACCTATGTTCAAATTTTTAAATATAAAAACTTACAAAAAAAACCTTACAGGAAAAAAAAAGGCACAATGAAATAGCAAACTAATGAACGCCATAATTTACAATTACAACAAGACATGATCCAAAACAACACCATCTGGTGACATCTAACCACAGAAATACATCAGAAAAAGGCGATAAATACCATTCTAGATAATAAGCAATAAACATTACCGGACAACTGCTGTTACAAAATACAGCAACCCAAAAGATAAACCATAGTCAAATAGAAAAGAAAAAACATGAAATTAAAAAAAATGGGCCCCACCAAAAAAAAAAAAAAAATCCATTATACTACACACTTGGCAATGCAAACAGTCAAGGAAGGAAGATATATATTATACTACACACTTGGCAATGCAAACAGTCAAGGAAGGAAGATATATGCCATACGGAAAACGACGTAAAACCATCAGAGATTAAAAAAAAAAAAAAAAAAAGGGAAAATACAATTGAAAATAGAATGGCATAGCAGCACGGAACAATACAATACAAATGAAACATCATAAATGTAGCCCCCCCACCAGCAAGAAAAGACACTCAAGGAAAGAAAAAAAAATGCCAACAGCACAATAAAACACAGCAAGACATGAGCCCAGAAAACGCCATATGGTTACCCCCAACAATAGAAACCAGAAAAAGACATGCACCAGAAATTTAACAAGAAAAAATCAGCCAAAAAAAAAGACATTGAACAACCGCATGACACCTGAACAACCCAAAACCAAGCAAGGCCGAAGACAATAAACGCCAGCATATAACGCCAGAAGTACATCAGAGCCAGAATAAAAAAAAAAATTTTCAATAACAACCCACAGTGCCATAACCGTACAATAGCTCAGACCAAACATTGCACAAATTAAATAAAAATCAAGAAATAAAACACAGAATAAAAAATATGCAAAGAGAAATATATACTTACAGGTTTGGAAAGCAGATTCCCTCTAGTCAGTCTTCTCTGTAGATAGCCTTGTGAAAGACAATGCCAAACCCCTTTTTATATATATATATATATATATATATATATAGTGTTTTTTTAGTGTCTAGACAAAGTCTAGACAATGTTTTGCATTTTTTATTGGAAAACGCATGTGTCGTACAACGCACCACGACGCAAGTACTTGAGTCGTCTGCGTTGTCAATACAAGTCAATGGGGAAAAAGGCGCATCGACGACGCAAACACGACGCATGCGTTTTTTAAAAGGTCGGCGCCGCCCGAAAAATGCAACATGTTGCGTTTGCCGCGCCCTGACAGGTGCGCCCTAACGCCGCATGCGGCGTACAACGCAACACAACGCATGACAACGCATGTACATGCGGCCCCATGCGGCGCCAATGTTAAAGATAGGGCCGCATGACGCATGCGTTTTGTTGCGGCGACGACGCTGCGGCGCACACCGCAAATGTGAACGTAGCCTTTTATCCCAATTAATATTATAGCCCAACAAGCCTCCCACATCTTCTGACTCTCGTATAAGAGAATGCAGGACCTGTTTGCAGTTAGTTACTACCAGCAGAATATTTAATCTGCAAATGCTGCGACCTTTAATTGCCTAGAGTCCAACATAAGCCCCTTAAAAATAGGGGTCTGCAATAGCCTTTACTGGCTCTTAAAATGGGGGACCCCAAAAAGAAATGACGTGGGGTTCCCCCATAATTAATGACCAGCAAAGGCTACGCAGACAGCTGCAGGCTGATATTAATAGCCTAGGATGGGGCCATGGATATTGTACCCCTGGCTAAAAATATCAGCACGCAGCCGCCCCAGAAGATGCGCCAATTCCGGCACTTAGCCTCGCTCTTTCCACTTGCCCTTGAATGGTGGCAACTGGGGTAATAGTTGTGAGGTTGATGTCACCTTTGTATTGAAAGGTGACATCAAGCCTGGCTTAGTAATGGAGACACCTATCCATTACTAATCCTATAGTTGGTACATGTTAAATATAGACACAGCTGAATAAAGTATTTTAATTAAATAAAACACAACACAGTTTGACCATTTTATTGTTACTCCTAATCCATGTGACACCCTCGATCTCCTGTAATAAAAGTAAAATAATAACCCAGGGCCAACCGCACCAGCATATGGTCTCACAAGGGGTCTGAGGATCTCATCTCAGTACCTAATGGCAGTCAGGCTACCTCTGGCGAGCACATGGGTGCTGTGTGGCCCTCAAAAGAAATGCCACCCCACACCATTACTGACCCACTGCCAAACCGGTCATGCTGAGGGATGTTGCAGGCAGCAGATCGCTCTCCACAGCGTTTCCAGACTCACGTGCTCAGTGTGAACCTGCTTTCATCTGTGAAGAGCACAGTGCGCCAGTGGCGAATTTGCCAATCCTGGTGTTCTGTGGCAAATGCCAAGCGTCGTGCACGGTGTTGGGCTGTGAGCACAACCCCCATCTGTGTACATCGGGCACTCAGCCCATTCCTCATGGAGTCGGTTTCTAACCGTTTGTGCAGACACATGCACATTTGTGCCAGCTGGAGATCATTTTGCAGGGCACTGGCAGTGCTCATCTTGATCCTCCTTGCCCAAAGGCTGAGGTAGCGGTCCTGCTGGCATGTCTCCTGGTAGCACCTCCAGCCACTGGACATTATGCTGACAGACACAGCAAACCTTCTTGCCACAGCTCACATTGATGTGCCATCCTGGATGAGCTGCACTACCTGAGCCACTTGTGTGGGTTGTAGAGTCCGTCTCATGCTAGTGTGAATGCACAAACAACATTCAAAAGTGACCAAAACATCAACCAGAAAGCATTGGTACTGAGATGTGGTCTGTTGTCCCCACCTGCAGAACCACTCCTTTATTGATTGTGTCTTGATAATTGCCAATAATTTCCATCTGTTGTCTATTCCATTTGCACAACAGCATGTGAAATTCATTTTCATACAGTGATGCTTTCTAAGTGGACAGTTTGATTTCACAGAAGTTTGATTTACTTGGAGTTATATTCTGTTGTTTAAGTGTTCCTTTTATTTTTTTTGAGCAGTATATATATATATATATATATATATATATATATATATATATATACAGTATATATATATATACTGTATATACATGTGTGTTTTGACAAATTTTTCCTTTGAAAATGATGTGTAAGTGACAGAGAGAACTGCTGTATGTAAAAGCTCATGTTAAAATCGCATTGCAATCAGATAGCAATCGCAATGCACTCGGATGTAAATCGGATGCTATGTGTGAAAATCGCATTGTACTCGCATGGCACTCCTCCGTTTTTTCAGTCCAGATTATGGACCTTTTTTTTCTCACATATGGGTATGAGCCCTAAGGCAGGACATTGTACTAGGTTAAAATGTCATCCTACTATTAGATGGTTAGGCCCAAGTCCTAAAAGAATCTAGAGAATTGATGCGTAAAAGTATTCTTAGTCATGATTGGGAGCATAGAGATTGACCAAAAAATATATTTTATTGGCTATTTCCACCTTCCAAATCAGATATCTACCCTGGCTGTTGCTGATAGAGTTTTGGATGGAACATGGCAGGCCCTTTTTTTTATAAGGATGGCTACTCCGCGTGATGATGAAGTATGCGACGAGGTAGCATAACAATCGCCTATCCAAGGTGCTGATAATTTACCAGACTTGTCAGCTCTCCAATGTGTCTCCTGAAGAAAGATCACATCTGGCATGAACTGTTTTATATGTATTAAAACTTTTTTGCATTTGAGTGGGGTGTTAAGGCCTGCCACGTTCCATGGCAAAAAACTCAAGTGTGGTGAGGTGTAAGTGGTGTTGGAGTCTGGCGCCTGAGGCATAGTCATCCTGGGTCCCAGGGCAGTCTGTGCAGTGTACAGCAACAAGGTGTGTTCATCCCTTTCGGTCACAGTGAGCCGCAGGCACGCACAAATATTAAAGGTGTGTTTTTTCATAGATTTCACAAGCCATTATGCTATTCACATTTCATGTATCGCACATTTCCTTGCTTTAGCACAGTAAAATTGAGTGCAGCCATTATCTATTTGCTATGTAAGACTTTTTTTGGTTATGCACCAGTTCAGACTAGATTGCTGTTCAGTCAGTTTTTCTATATTTACTATGTATTGCTTTTTCTGACTTGAACGCCCCGCCCTTCACCATGCTGTGATTTTAATTACATCCAAACACAGTTGGTTCTAACCTCCTCTATAAATACAGGCTTTACCATGTTATTAGCCAGAGGTAAGTGTTCACACTAGGCAGTCAGGTCAGGTACCCATCCGATTTGAGATTACCTTGACGTTTGGTGGATGGACTCACAATTTTTGGCCAAATCTTGTGCTAAGCATCTCATGTGTTTTTTCATAGATTTCACAAGCCATTATGCTATTCACATTTCATATATTGCACATTTCCTTGCCTTAGCACAGTAAAATTGAGTGCAGCCATTGATCTATTTGCTATGTAAGACTTTTTTGGTTATGCACCAGTTCAGACTAGATTGCTGTTCAGTTAGTTTTCCTATATTTACAAATATTAAAGGTGCCATCAAGGGTGGGACCCGTATATATTAGTACCTGATCTGAGAAGGGGGGAAACACAGGAGGGTAAAGGCAATAGAGAACAACAAAGAAAACAACATGGTTAACTTTACGGATCGGTGATAGAAGCTCGCCGGGAGTGTACCAGGAGAGCAACGCCATTACCAAAGAGAACATTCCATAGCGGAAACAACGGTCCTCCTAGAATAAAAGGTAACACGTACAATGAGTTTTGTAGATCATCCCACTGCGACATCTCCAGCATGACGGAATCTTCGGTTGCCATAGTATGCCATTTATATTACTGCTGTCTTCTTATGTGAGAGAAGGACTTTGGGCCTCTGCACAGCCTCTAGATATGCCACTGAGCAGAGAACATTGAGCTTACACCACTTCACATTAAGCCTTGTCCTCTTTAGCTCTACCGCAGATACAGTATATTATGTCTCCATACATCTCCTGTTTGGTCAGTGCAATTTCCTAAAATCACCACTAGAGGGTAACAGCATCCCATCAAGAACTTCCTATAATCAAAATGTGGCACTACTGTGAAATATAGGACTTCCTGAGCAGTTTCTGATAGTTATCTAACTAATGGGTCAATGTTTTATCACACAAAGGGCTTGATTTTTTTTGTATTTGCGCCTGTTATTTGTTGAGTTTTTCGTGTTTTGCACCTTTTTTGTTTGCACTAATTTCATCTTTCCATTTGTGCCTTTTTAAATCTGTTTTATGTGTTCTACTGTTATTGCCATAAGTCATACTGATTTTAGAATTTAGATTATGAGCCCCATTGGGCACAGCAATAATAATGTATGTAAAGGGCAGTGGAATATGATGGCGCTATATAAGCAATGCACAATAAATAAATAAAGGTTGTCGCAATTGTACCCCAAGTGTCCCCTAGTGCGTTTTCATGTATGGCATCAATTTTTGGGAAATATAAGTGATTTCAAAAATGGATAGGCTGCATGCCAACGATCAGTAATACTAGTGTTTGTTAAGTCCAAAACGTTGCATTGTACAGTACAAGCACAGTGGATTGGATTATCAAAAGTGGGAAGTGCCACTCATGGACACGGTATAAGACCCCCCTCGGGGGCACTCCTGTAGAAGTGATGCCTGGGTGCTAGCGATGTTCGTGCAATTACAAGCAGCCGGACCCACAAGTGAACTTGAAAACATGCAGTAACACTTTACTGAAGCAGAAAACGGTACAGTCTCTTAGGCTACTTTCACATTTGCGTTTTAATCTGCAACGTTTAATCCGCAAACGCAAGGACAAGAAAAACGCAAGAAAACGCGTGTAAACGCAGCGTTTCAAACTGCATGCGGTTAACGCATGCGGCATTAAAACGCTGCGTTTACATGCTTTTTTACGCGTTTTCCATGCGTTTGCTTTTTTTGGCGCATGTTGAAAGAAACAGCCAATGGGACTACAGAGGGCGTGTATTACGGGATATCTATATATAGACCCTAGGACAGCTGAAATCTTCAGATTTTGCTCCTGTTTCCTGTGACATGATGGATCTTCCCATGGATAGCTTTTACTTCAACCTGGATCTAAGCATCAAGATTTTTCTGGCGTGTGCGTTTGCTTGGGAGCAACACCGAAACCGGGAAAGACAGAGAAGGACACGGTGTAGGCGTTTTTGGCAACACCCCATTGTAGAACTGCGTGAGAGCCGTGGTGCATATCACACCCTGTATGTTGAGCTCAATGAGAACCCGGAAAAATTCCCGGAATATACCAGGATGTCACAAGACTCTTTCCGGGATTTGCTTGCTCGCGTCCAAGGAGCCATCTGGAGACAGGACACACAGCTCCGTAGAGCCATTCCACCAGAGGAACGTCTCCTGGTTACCTTAAGGTACGTAATAATTCTAAACAAATGCTAGTCATAATTATTGCTGGTCTGACATGTATTCTTTGTATTTTTGTAAATTATTTTTTCTTTCTACAGATTTCTTGCAACTGGAGAGAGCTTGACATCCCTCCATTTCCAGTAGTGCCTTGGAATTTCCACCCTGTCCGGAATTGTTTTTGACACCTGCCGGGCTTTATGGACCATTCTCCGTGAAGAATTTATACCCATACCCACGGAGGACATGTGGATGGAAATTGCTGATAAATTTTGGTCTGTTTGTGATTTCCCCAACTGTTTGGGTGCGGTGGATGGGAAGCACATCCGGATTATCAAACCAGCCAGAACGGGATCACAGTTCTTCAACTACAAGAAATATTTTTCAGTTGTTCTCATGGCAATAGCCGATGCGGACTGTCGCTTCATTGCCGTGGACATTGGTGCTTTTGGCCGTGGCAACGATTCACAGACTTTTAAAAACTCGGATATGGGCCGACGTGTTTATGGCAAAAATTTTAATTTTCCACAGCCACGACCTCTCCCCAACACTCAAGGCCCACCGCTGCCATTTGTAATGGTTGGGGATGAGGCCTTTCAGATGAGTGAAAATCTCCTGAAGCCCTATTCAAGTCGGGACTTGACCCGCACAAAACGGATCTATAACTACTGACTAACCAGGGCCCGCAGAACAGTAGAGTGTGCCTTTAGGATTATGGTGTCCAAATGGCGCATTCTAGCAACTGCCATAAATCTAAAAATGGAGACAGTGGATGAGGTGGTAAAAGCCTGTGTGGTTCTCCACAATTTCATTCTGGCTAAGGAGCGACCCACCATAGAACTTGATGAACCTGTTGGAAACCCTTTGCCTGATTACCGTCATCACCCGCTGCGGTCAACAGTTGAAGTAGGCCACATGCGGAACCAATTTGCTGCATTTTTTGATTCAGACCTCAGACGTGTGGAATGGCAGGACAATATGGTGTGAAATGTCCTGTTGGCTTTGGGTGTGTAACAGTTATTTTCAAAATGTTGATAATGTTTGTTTTAATAAAAAAATTCTGTTTTAGTATCTCCACCATGTCTCCCATGTATTTGCTTACACACCACTAACGGTTCTTGGGCTGTTAACATCATTGCGTTTTGACTCGGTTCACCAGTTGGTATGTGAGGCAGACTGTGTAGACGATGGCTGTTTGGTGCCATCACATTCTCAGTATTTGTTCATTACTTAACATCAGTATATAAGCCGAGACCAGGAGTGGTTGTTAAATCCAGAGGTGGTGTTTACATTTTTATTTGATTTTTACTCACATTGAACCACTCCAGGTTTTGGCTTACCAATAGTGATGTTAAATACTGAGCCAATAATGTCAGTGTGACGGAAGCTTCACACAACAGATCAATAGTCATCAAGTTAGGTGTCAGAAATAATGAATTCATGATGCATCAATAAGTAGCTCATGAATTTATTTATTCTGACACAAGTCCTGTTGGGTATAGATATGCCTTGTATCACCTACATCGTACCTTCACTTTGTGTTAAATAGATTTAATGTACAAAGAAAATAAAATGGAGGTAATACAAGGCATTTCTCTACTCTAAAGGTCTGGTGTCATAACTAACGATTTTGTTAAGACACGACCAGTTGAGTATAGTTACAGCTATGTATTCAGCTGTGTATTGCCACCATTTTGTCTTCATTCTGCGACAAAAAGTCACAGACTGAAAATACAAGTTTTGGTTTTTTTGGGCAACCTTTTTTCTCTATACCAAACACACACAAACCTTCTATGTTGTACTAACTAACTACTGGAGCTAGGAGGTAGCCCCAAAAAAAAAATGTTCGGCGCATTTTTGGATTTGGCGCACAGTGTGCGTGGCCGGCGACGAAATACACAGTTATCCAAACCTTATTGGGGGACAAAAAAAATAATATTTATTTTAACAACATAAAACCAAAAAAACAAATTAACTGCGCCTGCTTGAGGTTGATTGCCGAAATTGGGGGGTGTGGAGCAGTGAGGGCTGGCTAACTGTTGACGACGCAGGGGTGGCTGGAGAAGGTGCAATAAAACTACTGGGGTCGGGAAATTCGGGGATTGGGCTAGACACATGAGAGGGCAGAGACACACTAGAAGGTTGAGACAAACCAGACATTACAGACACATTGGGAGGTGAGGGGGGAGAGATAGCTATTGTCTTTGTTTTTTTATTGCCTTTCCCTTTTTTTGATTGGCGCTGCCGTCCGGGGAGCCTCGTTGGGCTACTGGGTATTGGCCTTGATGTGGTTGCCGACATGTCACTGTCCATCTGCTGTTTTTGTTGCCTTCTAGTGGTGGCGGGGAACACCAGGGCAGGGTCCGGCAGTGGCATTTCTGTGGTGGTGGCGGGTAACAGGCCTGGGTTCGGCATCGGCATTCTTGTGGTGGTGGCGGATAACATGCCTGAGTCCGGCAGCGACATTCTTGTGGTGGTGGCGGATAACAGGCCTGGGTCCGGCAGCGGCATTCTTGTGGTGGTGGCCGGGAACGGGCCTGGGTCCGGCAGCGGCATTCTTGTGGTGGTGGCGGGGAACGACAGCCCAGGGTCTTGCGGCTGCAGCATGGTGGTGGCAGTGGAGGAGGCCCAAACAGGAGCAGCAGTTGTCATGGTGGTGGCGGTGGGCTGACCCACTGCACTGGGCATGGTGGTGGTGCTATAATACGGTCCGGCAGTGTTTGGAATGGAGGTGGCCGTGCAGTGGTATGCAGCAGATGTCGGTCGGCATAGAGGTAAAGCGTGACAGTGTGGGCACAGGTGGAAATGCCCCCACTGTCTGCTGGAAATACCGACTCTGCTGCATAGCCTGCACGTAAGCAGCATTGCAGGCCTGCATAACAGTAATCTGGAGATCAGGACTAAGGTGTTCCGACATGCCCTGTTCTATCTGATTAAAAAAATGATGTGCTGGCCTCTGGAGGTCGGCTTTCACTTGGGCAAGGGCTGTGGTAACCTCCTGGATACGTGTGCTCATATGACTAATGGCAGTATCCAGTTGGTCACCCATCGCCTTGAGTCCCTCGTGGAAGACTGAGCTCAAGTGCAAAAACTCGGGCATGAGTGACCTGTCCGCGGCCCTCTGCCTCTGCCGGGAGGAGCCCATAAAAAATTGGCTAGAGGCAGAGGACTGGGGAAGGGGAAGACCTGATGGACCAGCTTCCTGGTCTCCAGGTTGTGTGGCAGGCCCACTTGCTGCAGCGCTGGAGGATGGCTGGGACGGGTCCGTGGCTGACTGATGAAGGACCGCTCCAGAACCTGGGCCAACAGTGGAGCTGCAAGTGCTGTGAAAAAAGATAAAAAAAACAATTAATACCAAACAGTTACAAAGCGATAACTCCTGTGTAATATATACATTGAGATTAAAGCAGAGGTCACACTAGCACTATTTGGACAGAGTTTTACATCAGACTTTGAAAGCCAAAATCAGGAGTACAACAGTACGAAGAAAAGTATAATAAAACCATATGCTCCACTTCTGCAGGTATCAACCACCCCTGGTTTTGCATTCAAAATACTGATGTAAAATATGAAGAGACGATGGAGGCAATACAAGCCATATCTATATACAAGCCATATCTATACTCACCAGGACAAGTGTCAGGAAAAATGAATTCTGGAGCCATTTGTTTGTGCATCATGAATTCATTACTTCTGACACCTGACTTGATGACTATAGATCTGTTTTGTAGGCTGCCGTCACACTGTCACTATTTGGTCAGTATGTCACATCACTATTGGTAAGCCAAAACCTGGAGTGGAACTATGTGAGGAAAAGTATTCAAAGAACACGTGCCCCACTTCTGCATGTATCAATCACTCCTGGTTTTGGATTTCAAATACTGATGGAAAATATAAATGGACGATGGAGGTCATACAAGGCACATCTATACTCACCAGGACAAGAGTCAGGAAAAATGAATTCTGGAGCCATTTGTTTGTGCATCATGAATTCATTACTTCTGACACCTGACTTGATGACTACAGATCTGTTGTGTAGGCTGCCGTCACGCTGTCAGTATTTGCTCAGTATTTCACATCAGTATTGGTAAGCCAAAACCTGGAGTGGAACTATGTGAGGAAAAGTATTCAAAGAACACGTACCCCACTTCTGCATGTATCAATCACTCATGGTTTTGGTTTCCAAATACTGATTCAAAATATTGACCAAAAAAATGCTAGCATTAATTACAAAACTTTTTTTAAATTTTTTTTTTAACCAATATACGGTACTTACGTTCTTCGTGCAAGGACCGGACTCAAAAACGCAAGGATGCGGTGGTACTTGTATTTTCGTATCCTTGCTCCAGAACCACTTGGAAGCCGGCTCTCTTGGCACAGGTTCTTGTTGAAGCGGTCCTTCATCGATCGCCAACGTGTTTTGACTTTTGACACTGTTGACAAAACAAAACATAATAGTTAGGACAATGCTCTTTTGACCGTGGTCACACAACTGTATGTGCTGTGAAAAAGTAATGACTTTCTATCACACAGTTGTGTGAGCATGGCCAAGGTCTTGACTGCATCACACTGCATTGCTATACTTACCAAATGCAGAACGGACCCGAGTCGGGGCATTGGCCCAGACATCCCACAACGCTGTGGACACCTCATTCCAAAGCCGCCGGATCGTCACGTTGTTGGCGTGCAGTGGATCCCGGGTGTCCCACAACGGGACTCGCTCATGGACCAGGGAGATGAGGTGCTCATTCTCGATGAGGTCCTCATCCTGTTCTGGAACCTAAAAACAAAAAGGACATTAATATTGGAGACATTAACATAAGGAAGACAGAAAACAGAAGCAGAGGAATGGCATGAATATTGAAATTTAAAAAAAAATAGTGCTGAAGCAAAAGGGAAAGAAAGAGAGAAGTAGAAAGAAATGAAGATTCAAGAATTGTAAAATGAGGATACAATAAACAGTCAGCCAGGTATACTTACACGCTGCCGCCGTGCCACCCAACCGTGACTACGCTGCTCCTGCCCAGTCTCTTCCGCTGTAGAAGAAGTGGTCTGAAAAAAGGAAAATATACATTGTCATATGTGTAGATGTGACAGTGAATACTTACCAATCTGAGGAGGTGAATACTCACTTCGCTGACATGTTCCCCTTGTGCAGGCCCAGGCGTTTGCTCATCCTCATCAGAAGAAGAAGACATTCTGATGCGTGCAGAAAGAAAGAAATGGCAGAAATTAGGACATGTACAGAAAGAAAATTGAAAAGAAAGGCATTGGATAGGATATACTCACATTGTTCAGTGTCTTGTTTGCTGCTACAAGGGGCTGTGGGACGTCTCGTCTGCAAGGCAGTCTGCTGACTAGTGACCTGCAAATGTCCACTACCTCCCTTTATCACCTTGTATGTGGGGGGTGGCTTATCAGTGTCTAGACATGTTTTTCTCAATTGAAACGCATGCGTTTAAAAACGCAACCAAACGCATGTGCTTAAAAACGCATGCGTTTACATAGACTACAATGCGTTTTTTTGGCGCAAACCTTACGCAATCGACCGCATACGTTTCCAGTCGTCAAATTGACGCCTCTAAAAATTACTACATGTTGCATTTCCACGCCCAGACGCAGACGACTAGACGACGCATGCGTCGTCAAACGCGGAAAAACGCGAACACACAAAAACGCATGCGTTTCTAATGTTATTTATAGGAATACACAACGCATGCGGATATCTGCGGAAGAAACGCTGCAGACACAACCGCAAATGTGAAAGTGGCCTTACTTAAAGCGCACACTCATCAGTGTAAATAAAATCACTCCAATGTTGTTCCTGAAAAGTAGCACGAGTGTCATGTCAGTACAATGTGATTTGTCTCACCTAGCATCTGTATGACATCCCTTTGCAATCCGTATGCAATGCTATTGGAACATCAGCTTTTACATACTGTGACTGTCATTTAAAGCTAGTTTTCTAAGTAATAAAATAATCTTATATACAGATATAGATGAATAAAAATATGTGATTGAGATATATAATTAGTAGTGATGAGCGAATATACTTGTTACTCGAGATTTCCTAAGCATGCTCGGGTGACCTCCGGGTATTTTTTTAGTGCTCGGAGATTTAGTTTTTTCAGCCGCAGCTGGATGATTTACAGCTATTAGCCAGGCTAAGCACATGTGGGGATTTCCTAGCAACCAGGCAACCCCCACATGTACTTTTGCTGGCTAACAGACGTAAATCATTCAGCTGCGGCAATAAAAACTAAATTTCCGAGCACTTACAAATACTCGGAGGTCACCCGAGCATGCTCGGGAAATCTCGAGTAATGAGTATATTCGCTCATCACTAATAATTAGTGCTTAGCGTGTGTAGCTTACTGTACATGTATTTAGCTAATTAATAAAAAAAATTAAAGAAAAAAATGCCAAGGGGTCAGCTGCAGGCTGATATTAATAGGCTGGGTATGGGATATAGATATTGGCCCCCTCCCAGACTAATAACATCAGCCCTCATCCGGCCCAGAAATGGTGCATCCTGTAGAAGTGCTAATTCTGACGCTGAGTTTCAGCTCTTCCCACTTACCCTTTTTTTATATTTGGATCTTATTAAACAGGTAACAGGGGGTCGGGGAGTATATTGTTCACATAAATGACCTTGTTCTGTGTGTGTTTTTTAACTTAAACTTATGGGATTAGTAATGATGGTAGACACGTGGCAGACACAATGTATCTGGTTTCTGGCTGGAAGTACATAGTAAAACTAATTAGGCAATTATGTGGAGAATGATATCCCTTCAGCATTGACTGGAGTAAATGGTGCTTCCTTCCTCTGCCATGATTAGACAGGACTAGACTAAACTGGTTTTTACCAGCTCAGAGGAAGTGTGTGCAGTGAGCTGGGAGGCTCCTCCCAGCCGTTTGCTTCTAGTGCAGAAATTAATCACCTAATTTTCATATGTATACAGCGACCAGTAGATGGCAGCAAAGTACAATTTGCAATGCATTTCTGAATCCTCAGTGTATGCATACCTCCCAACTTTTGAAGAAGGGAAAGAGGGACACAGTTTGCAGTGCGCCCAATTTTAGGCCACACCCCTGACCACACCCATTGCACAACTAGTCACACCCATATCCACACCCATTTAGCACTGCTGATCACACTGTTTTATAAACTGTTTTCATAAATTGGAATATTTTCTAGTGGACCAGTCTGCTTGAACACTCTCCATATTCTTTGCTAGTAAGCTCCCCAGATCATCATATAGACTGTGACTTCTAAAATGAGAAAAGGAAGGATGGCAAAATGTAGATTTAGAATATTAAAAAAAAAATAAAAAAAGAACTCTACAAGCTCTATTTAGTATCCATTGCGTTAAAAGAGAGATACTGGTGTCTCGAGTCTCGCATGTCAATACGGGCACTGCCGCCGGCAATAGGGACCGGAGCGTGCGGCTGCATAGAAATACATGCAGCCGCACGCTCCTGTCCGAGTGCCGGCGGCAACAGATTTCAACTTTTTAAATGCTAAGGGATAAATGTGCAGCGAAATCCAGGGTAGTGCGGCTATAACATTTAGTGTTTTTATCCACACTGTGGATTTAGCTGCATATTTTTAAAGCGGGAGGTGGTTTAAGAATTAAATTAATTCTCACATATGTCATTTTATGCTGAAAAGAGCATTTGTGGGCAACCCAAGGGGGAAGGGAAATGTTCACTCATTTTCTTTATAGATATATATTTTTTTATTTCCCTTGAACTAAATTAAAAAAAGAGCCAAACAAAACTTAAGTGGATTTTCTATTGTTCGTGCTATCAAGACTCCCACCCCCCCACTCAAAAAAAAAATTAAACAGGTTTCACCATTTTAAGAAGAGGTTAAGCATGATGTAAAAATATAAGGTACAGCAAACTCCCCTACCCATCCCCTGCTGCTCCATTACTTAATTATACATCCCGGTAAGCTGATCCCCATCTGCAGTACAGTACCAATCAGCAGACACAAACAGGGGCCAGTGGTGAGAGCGCACACCGACAATGTGTGAGCAGTGCAAGGCTGGGCTCCTGCAGTGTCAGTGTGCGCTCTCATTGCTGGCTCCTATCTAACTATCTAAGGCCTGTCCCACACGTCCAGATAATTCCGGTACCAGAAAAAATCGGTACCGGAGTTATCCGTGTCCGTGTGTCCGTGAGCTCACGTAGGCCATCCGTGTGGCACACGTGCAGCAGCCGTGTGCCGCCTGGGTACCACACGGACCGTGCAGGAGAGACAGCACTACAGTAAGCGCTGTCCCCCCAGCATGGTGCTGAAGCCGCCATTCATCCGTTCTCTCCAGCGCTCGCTGGGGAGAAGGGATGAAAAATCTTTTTTTTTTTTGTTTTTATGTGTTTAAAATAAACTTTAGGGCATCCTCCCCCCTCCCACCCCCTGTGCGCCCGGCCACCGGCATTAAAATACTCTCCCGCCTCCCTCGCAGTGTCCTGTCCTGGCCGCACCTTCTACTGTATGAGCGGTCACGTGGGGCCGCCGATTACAGTCATGAATATGCGGCTCCACCTCCCATAGGGGTGGAGCCGCATATTCATTTCTGTAATGGGCGGCCCCACGTGACCGCATACAGGAGAAGCTGCGGCCAGGACAGGACACTGCGAGGGAGGCGGGTGAGTATTTTAATAACAGCGGGCGGGCGCACAGGGGGTGGGAGGGGGGTGGGGACAGGGATCTTTATGTTAAACACCAGAAACAAAAAAAAAAAAGGATTATTCAGATCTTCTCTACAGCAAACGCTGCTGCAGAGAAGATATGAATGGCGGCTTCAGTACCACGTGGGGGGGACAGCGCTTACTGTAGCGCTGTCTCCTGCACGGCACACGGACTGCACACGGACAACGTCCGTGTGCGGTACGTGTTTTACACTGACCCATTGAATTTAATGGGTCCGTGTAATACGTGCGCTCCCACGAACACTGACATGTCTCCGTGTTTGGCACACGGAGACACGGTCCGCAAAAAATCAATGACATCTGCACAGATGCATTGATTTCAATGTGTCTACGTGTGTCAGTGGCTCCGGTACGTGAGGAAACTGTCACCTCACGTACCGGAGCCACTGACGTGTGAAACCGGCCTAAAGCAGTCACTCCGTATTAGGGCTCGTGCAGACGACCATATTACTCAGACGAGTGATATCTGTTTTGATGGATAGCACTCGTCCCCATGTTATTCAATGAGGCAGTACATTTTATCTCCTCTGACCAAGTGGTCGGAGGCAAAAAAAAATAAAAAACAATTGCAGTATGCACGCTTTGCCTCCGATAATTGGATGGCGCTCACCCATTCATGATTATGGGTCTGTGAAAAACATTGGACTACACTCAGACGACCTCTGAATGCAGTCCAGTTTTCACGAATAGACAGCAGGACTTAGTTTGAACTGTTGTTCTATACTCACAGTCCTTTTCATTTCTCCTTTTCTTCATTAACTGAGTCTGCCGCTGTCGAACTGCACTTGGATGACATCCGAATTCAATCGGATGTTTCACCCACACCCATAGACTTGTATGGGTGCACGTGATCTGATCATCAGAGGCACTTGCAGCATTCTGTAAGGGTATGTTTCTACGTGGCGTATTTGCTGCGGATTGGGCGCTGCGTACAGCCGCAGCGTCCAATCTGCAGCGTCCAGATGTTACAGCATAGTGGAGGGGATTTTATCTTAATATTTCAGCAAGGGCCTTATTGAAAATCTGAAAAATTATATATAGGAGTAGCAACGGATTATGATTCAAATATTAAAACATAACTTTTACTAGATTATTTAAAAAAAATCTAAACTAAGGTGCATGTAAACCGTGCAATAGAAAAGTGCTAGGTGCAACACAAATGAAAAAGTGAAATAAAAAGGCAGTATAAAAAGATGGATACCACTGTTATGTTATAAAGGACTTCTTTTAACAGAGTATCCCTGGAAAACTCCAGGTGATTGGAGTACTCAGTCAAATTTATATCAAGTCCTTTTCCTAATTACTATATATACCGGGGTATACATACTATATATAGATGAATGCATCAAATGCCAGTGTGTATAGCATGGGTTCAAATAGTGGACCAAAGTATTTTGCTTTGTCAATATACTCATTCATATATATATAGTGAACAAAGATTGCACGACTGAGATGTGAATGATGGTACATCTCCGGAATAATATGCAGATGAGCGTGTCGATTATATACCACAAAATGTTTTTATCCTATGAGTACTATATATACACTAGATCGCCACGCGACCAATCACAAGCCGCGACATCATCTAAGGTCTTTCAAGCGCTCATTCTTAGGAACGGAAGCTGCCGGTTACATCGTAAGGTCCAGGCTGCGTCGGAGAGGTGAGTATATCAATATTTTTTATTTTCATTCTTTATTTTACACATTAATATGGATCCCAGGGCCTGAAGGAGAGTTTCCTCTCCTTCAGACCCTGGGAACCATACAGGATACCTTCCGATACTTGGTGTCCCATTGACTTGTATTGGTATCGGGTATCGGCGATATCCGATACTTGAAAGTATCGGTATCGGATAGTATCGGCCGATACCCGAAAAGTATCGGACGGTATCGCTCAACACTATTGACAAGTCAAATATTCTCCTCGCCATTTCAGAAGAAAAGCTGAAGCAAGAGAAAGAATATGTGTTAGGGCGCAATGTGCCTGAGAAGCACACTCTTATTTCTAACAAAATCTTCTATGACAAATCCACAAATTTAGCACTAGCTATTCATAAAACAAGCTAAAAAAAACAATTGGGATGAATAAAACCAGCAAATTCTAATGGTCAAAGGTGTGACGCATTCAGGGGCAATGAGCCTGAGAAGCCAAAACACTGATATCTGATCTCCTGCAGCTCTGCAGCACAAGAGGCTTCTCAGGTTTCACACAGCCTTTAAAGTTATGAAGGTACTGGGAGGATGGTGTTTCCCAAACAAACCACTGAAAATAGAGAAATGAAACTAAGTGAGCTGCGCCTGTCAGATCAGTTGCCCCTGACGGAGGGTTAAGGGTGGCATGTTGTTCAGAGACGTAACTGTACGTAACTGTAGCTACAAGCAGCACACCTGTCATTCCTACCCCCTTGGCGCCGTGCGCCGCCTCCTCTGCGTTGTTTAATTCTGTCCCGGAGCCAGCGCTGTTATGTTATCCCTTGGCCAGGCACACTTTGCGGTGCCCGTCATTATAGCAGATGGCATTTATTCTTTAGGGACGTTCTTATATAATGTGCATTGCTTATAACAGTGTCAACCTTTATCAAGAGCTAAATCCTAAAATGTTCTTATGCCTCACAGATGGATAAGGAGAAAAGTCTTTTATTGTCTGGGTCCGAGTACAACAGGAGGATCCGGAGCTAGCTCAGTTGAGAAGGTGGGTCGTGTCTGAACAAATGCCCAATCGACGTGAGAGGAGGTCCATGTCACCTGAAGTACTGAAGATGCTACGCCAGTGGGAGAGGCTCGAGTTGCGGGATGGTATCCTGTACCGGAAGGTATTCCTGCAAACAGAACTCAGTCTTGTATGGCAGACAGTGATTCCCTCGTCCATGATAGACCAGGTGGCTAAGGAAGCACATGAGAAAGGAGCACACTTTGGGCCAGAAAAGACTTTCCAGTGGTTACAGCGCGTTCCTATCTTCAGGAGCACACAGCTCCCCATCCTACCAGCTTCCTGCTTGCCACAGACAGTGTGCCATTGAAGATTAACAATTCCTGCCTGAACTGCTGGTCTTAACTACCCTTTTTCCCAATGCTGCTCAGCTAAATTTGCCCCACAGCATCAGATTAACACTGGGACACTGAAGCTGGCTGGTTTTGGACAGTTTAAGAGAGGTATTTGCATGCCGTATAGCAAATGCATGCTCCATGCCCAGGAAACCAGCCACTTCTATGGTAGCTGGTAACTGTAGCTACAAGCAGCACACTATAGAATTAAAAATCCCTCCGTTCTTAAGAATTGAAGGATTTTTTTTAATTCTAGGCAAAATGCTTGGGCAGCATTTTGCCTAGAATTAAAAAAAATCCTTCAATTCTTAAGAACGGAGGGATTTTTAATTCTATAGTGTGCTGCAAGTTCGTTACCAGAACTTGACCATGAACTCAAAACTCATAAAACTCAACTTTTATGCTGTAAAATTATCATAATAAGAGCTAGGGCTGCAAAAGGAAACAAAATGGGGTTAAGAGCAAGACAATTGCCCTCCAAACAATGGACAACTGGCACTCAATAAAGGAAGGAGCCAGACTAAATAGCCCCGTCCAAAGTGGAAGCAGCTGATGACTGTTGTGAAGGACAAACAGCAGCACTACCACTTATAACCACCGGAGGGAGCCTAAGAGCAGAACCCACAACAGAATTCACAACAGTACCCCCCCCTTGAGGAGGGGTCACCGAACCCTTACCAGAGCCCCCAGGCAAAGTAAAAATCACAATCTCCTTTTAAACCCAACTACAGATTGGAGCTTAATGCAGCTTCTTGACGTAACGCAGCTTATTGATGTAAGATCTACAATCTACCCCGAGCTGTTATAGCAACCCATCGGCGCCCTGTGATCAGAGTGGCTGATGGACGCATAGAATGACGTTCCCAATGCCAGAGCACTGTTAACGCAGCAGTCACTGATTGTCAGTGGCATGTTCCTATCCGGCATAAAAAACATACCAGTTTTCGGGTGCTTCGCATATGACAAATGGTTGTGCAATTGTATTTTCGGTCGTTTGGTTTCGCTGAATGAAACAAGTTTCACCACTAGAGGCAGACTTGTGTCTCATTGCAAAATAATTGCCCTTGTCACACAAAGACAGCACCATCCAGCCCACCGATGCCCCTAGATCCCCCTCAGCCTCGGAAAACACCTCCCTAGCTTCATCAAGCCAACTGTTCGTGTTTAAAGGTCCTGACAGAAATCCTGCCATAGCACTAGCCAAAAACCACCAGAATATAATAATGCTCATAGGATCAATAGAGCCAGTCTACTTAATCCACGTTTGAGGGATAATGATGAGTCTATAACAAGGCTAATAGAAACTTTTGGCTAACAGGATGCGTGGCGTGGTTGGGAGTGTGGTGGGTGAGGAGGAATGTTGTGCGGTACCTGGAAGACGAATACATGGAAGTTTGTGTATGTTGAGAGATTGTTTGTGGGTTTCACTCCCTTCTCCACTGTTGGAGGCACATTCAACACATCAACATCAGCATTCACAGTAGAGTCATGACATTCTTGGGGAGCTGAACTTGGGGGTTCAGTGGCCACATACTGAAATCAACGCAGAATTGGCTGGCATTGAGATCGGACGCAATGTCGCGTTTGGAGAGCCCCTGATGTGCCTAAACAGTGGAAATCCCCCAATTATAACTTGATGTGGAGCTGCTGCACGAAGGAGCCGGGAAAGATCATCAATCCTAGATGTGCCGCAGTAAGCATTAGTAGAGGCATTGAGTTGGCATTAGTATGGTCCAAATATCATTGATTATCTAGATTTAATAAAAACACAGAGACAAATGTATGTACAATATGGCAGCCTGATAGGAGAAAAAAATAATGTCCCCTGCCCTCTACAGCTGTGACCCCTGAGATGAACCCTCCAGTATAGAAGAATACCAGGTTATAGCAGCACTAGCCCTAACTATGGTGATGTCTTATACCTCATCTCACAGAAGGACACTACAATGAGCAATAACAAAGCAAGACATGGCTGATAACAGAGAACAATACATGGGGATATATGAAAAACGGCTGCTGCAGAGGTCTCTTGCTGCAGCTCCCCTCTCTGCATTCCTTGCGGTTCCGCTCTGCTTAGTTTCTGCTGCTGCCAGATTTTTACTTAGTGGTATTATGGAACACAATAAGAGATAAAGGGACTGTAGGGGCAAAGCTATAGGGGTGCAAAGGTGGTGACCACATCAGGGGCCCTGATATTTGAGAGATCTCAAATATCCCTCAATTTTTTTATTTTCACAAGGATATCAGGAGAAAATGGACCACAAAATGTGATGTGCAATTTCTCCTGAGTACCAATACCATGTATTTGGGGAAAAGCCACTGTTTAGACACATGGTAGGGCTCAGAAGGGTGGGAGCACCGTTTGAATGGGAAAAAAACGGATCCTGCGAGCACATTTGCAGGATCCGTTTTTTTCCCAAAACGACGCATTGCAACGGATCTGAAAAGACAGAAGTGTTAAAGAGGCCTTACTTTTAGAATAGGAGTAGGTGACAACTCCATAAGACTTAAAATGGTAATTTGGAGCAGAAGGTTGAAGCTCAGCTTTATTTAGTTGAGGACAACACCAGGCAGGGCCCCCCTATGCACACAGCCTGGGTCCTCAGTCCAGAGCACTGTTAACCGGGCTGAGCAAGTCCGGCCGGTCCGATGGCACCTCCAGAGTTCCCGTTGCAAGGCTGAAATGGATGGGAAAGAGCTAAAACTAAATAGGAACAACATGGAGAAGATGCCTGCATGCCTTTCTGACGAAGAACAAGAGGCTGCAATTTAGATAATATCTTTTGCTCTGATGTTTAGTCTTGTGCTTAATGTTCTTCTGCTCTTTGTTCTGCAGCCTCTTGTTCTTCTGCTTCTCGGTCTTCCGGGTCGTCATCTTTAGGGTCTTGAACTTGGAAATGTAGCAGAAGGTACAAGAAGGCTGAGAAAATGCCGAGAACCAGCTGATGGACAGAATTCTATCACATTGCATATTCTCTGGCGTCTTCTCAGTAGACACCGCCCAATTTTAGAAAGGTGCAAACAATTTTTTTTGCCAATTTTGGGGGTTTTGTGTGAAATTATGTCCAATTTGCCTTTCTTTCTCTATTTGTTTGCTGTTGTTCTAAGGAAATAATTGTATATAACATCTGTTATGTCGGTCAGCTGAAAACCCTATCAGACCGAATACTTATGTTCCACCATAATTTGCAAAATAAATCTTGCCAAATCAGACAAGGTGATTTTCTGGATTTGTTTTCTACTTGGTCGAACAAAGAACTCATCTCAACATTTCTCTCCCATAAAAAAGGTTAGAGGAGACTGGGCTTTTATAAAGCTGGAAAATTTGCATCAGCAAGACATGTAGTCTGTCACCATCTGACGGAACCGTTGCCTCCTGCTGACTGGAGCCGTCTGTGATGGTGTAGACTTTTGTGGCGGGCACAAAAAACTGTGCCACAGTTGGGCCATACTGGTCTTGCCTTGGGCAGAGGCACTGCTTCTGCTCCCTCCTTGTGCAGAGCCTCCTCCACTGCCTGGATGAGCGAGTGTACTCGTTGCTCGGGTGACCTCCCCACGATTAAAGGAAGGAGGAATGTAAGGGGTGTATCGGGACTGTCTTGTTCCCCTCCCCTTTTTCTAGTTGCTGCTCATTACAGTTGTCCTCCAATGAGCAAAGCAATGCCGCCTGTTTAGTCCTGTTACCACTTTTGAACTGCATTTAGGCTACTTTATTATTTGGGCCTACTAACTGTGTCTGTCGCTCATCCCGGAGGTCGTCCGTCTGCAGATCCTCAAGTTGGTACATGACTCCAAGTTGGCTGGTCACAGGGGGGTACAGAAGACACAAGAGTTCCTGAGCCGATTCTTCTGGTGGCCAACTTGCCTGAAGGATACCAAGGACTATGTTCTCTCTTGCGAGGTATGTGCCCGTTACAAGACTCCTCATGTGGCACCTATGGGTATTCTACAACCATTACCTGTTCCATTGGGGGTCTATATCAATGGACTTTATTGTGGAGCTGCCTACATCGGGGGGCAGGAATACAATCATGGTGGTAGTTTTGCTCCGTGCACCGGCCTCCCCTCTGCTAAAGATACAGTGAACTTGGTTATACAGAATGTCTTTCGGTTGCATGGGGTGCCGGATGAGATCATCTCTGACCGTGGAGTACAGTTCACTTCAACATTCTGGGAGGGGTTTTGCTCTGCACTCAATATTAATGTCTGTCTCTCTTCTGCTTACCATCCCCAGACAAATGGTCAGACTGAGCGTACCAACCAGACGCTGGAACAATATCTAAGATGCTATGTCAGCCATCTCCAGGATGATTGGTTGGAGTGCAGCGCCCCAGAGTCCTGGTCGTTGCAGTACTGTGGCTCCGCCACTATGGGGAGCTATGGTGCGTCTGATGGCACTGAAGGAGTTCATCTGATCAGGTATCACAGACACCAATACATTTCACAGTCGGGCCTCCGGGGGGAGCTAAGGGTTCTATTCACTAGGCCACTCCCCACCATAGTGGGTAAACTGGGGGTCAGGCAGGAAGTTGGATGAGAAAGCTGACTGGGTTGGAACCAGGCAACACCTTGTGGCAGAGGGTGTTGTGGGGGAAGATACAGTAGGGTCTCTGTCAGGAGTGGGATCCTGACAGAGGCTTGGCAACTTGAACGAACGTAACGGGACCGTGCCTGCTCCGGGTAGCGGCGGTGCCCAAGGAAGGATTAGAAGAGAGATAGATTGTGCTGAGTGAGAAACGAGATCACGCAAAAGAAGAAATACCAGTAGGAGTCGTGCTGTAAGACCGAAGCAACATCCTACTGAGGCGCACTACCGGTGGCCGGAACGCCAAGGGAGTATCATAACATTCAGCTTCAAGCAATACTCCAAACAGCGGCAGGACAGTCAGTCTAAGGCGGGCTGTCTAACTTTAATCACCTATGCAGTCTTGGGGGGCAACTTGTGGAGAGGGGCGACTCTAGGGTCCCGGAAGAGCTCCGAGCCTACCCGTCAAACGGGTGCCGTCCCAACCAGAACAACAGGGAGGGACGGAGGATTAGCAGAACATCATCTAATCGAGTTGTGAGGGAACTTAAGAAACAGACACAACAGTTGTGGGGACTTTCTGTAAGCACAGCAGGGTAGGACCACAACACATAGCGCTAGAAGGAAGGCACCGATTTCCACCTGTGAAGAGAACTCTGGAGGTGCCATTGGACCGGCCGGACTTGCGCAGCCTGGTGAACCGTGTTCTGGACTGAGGACCCAGAGATCTTCAGTAAAGAGGTAAAGAGACTGCAACCTGGTGTCCTCGTTATTTACTGCACTGCACCACTACAGCCTCATCACTACCATCATCCATCATATCTAACCACATCATTTACTGTGCGCCCCTCGGCAGGGTCACGGACCGGGGCCTAGCCACCGTGACAACCCCAGAGCAGAGACTCAGAGGCCCGGTACCGGGTACCCCTCGGCCCTGCGGCAGTGGGGGTGCTACAAACTTGGCGTCACGAACAGGATCTACTTAAGCCTGAGGAATCAGGTCATGTGTGCCTTGGAACTGTGATTTGTTGTGCTTGGACTGTACTTTATTACAAAGACTGTGCTGCGCCATTTACCGCCAAAATCCGCCGCCATTATAGCGCTGAGGAGAGCGCAGGAGGAGAAGAGGGGCGTGGAGTGGGCGTAGGCAAGCTGGAGAGCGCGAACAACCATGGCCGCCCAGTCTAAATATTTCTGTGTCCTGAGGACGTGTCCGTCAACAGCTGAGGTCCGCCTCCTGATCCTGTTTGGAGGGTGGAGACCATGGAGACGGGGCCGCCCACGAAAGAGACCGCGGGAAGAAGACACTGGAGAGGAGATAAAGATGGCGACGCCGGAAGCACCGCATGGGAATGATCGGACTCGGAGAGAGGCTGGACAGCCCGATGCGGCCCAGGGTACGCCGTCACTGCGGGAGCTGACCCTTGCAGAGCCAACGATGGGCCAACCTCCCCGGCCGCCGTCAGAGGAGTGTATGGCCGCGGCCGAGGCCCGGCGGATAGCTTCCCGCTTGGAGGCCGATGCCCGCGTGATCGCTCGGCTGGGCCAGCCCACGGAGATCCGCTTGTCTCCGGTGTCCCCTGCTCCTTCCAACCCGGCCGCGGCTGAAAGTGTGCTGCAGACGCAGGGCCTGAAGATCATGCCAGAGGCCGAACACCTGCGGCGCTTGGTGGCTGCATGGCGAGACCGACCACAACCGGCAACCCAGGTTGATCTGACCACCGTTGCAGAGGTCCTCTCGTCCCATTGGGGTGTAGTGGTCTCCTTCAACCCCCGACATGGACGCGGGGTTATACAGGAGATCGGGGAGCCGCTACAAGTCCATGTGGACCGGGAGGAGGTGGAGCCCTGCGGAGGAAGATTCCCTCGCGACCTGGAGCCAGGTGATGCAGTAACCTACACCAGGTGGAGGAGGGCTACGGGGGAGGCTGGCTGGATGGCGCGGGGCGTCCAATGGTGCGTCGCACTCCAAGCCACTGCCGGAGCATCAGAGGATGAATCTCCTGCTGAAAAAGCCACAGAACCTGACCCTGAAGAACAGCGAAGAACCCGGACCCACCATGTACCTTGGGGGCGTGCCGGATCCTCAGCGAAGAGAGCATCGCGGCGCGGAATCCTGTCGTTGTTGGGACCGGAACCGCTCCCTGGATCGGCAGCACGACCTGTTGGTCTGGTGAGGCCCGGAAGGAAACCACCTTCTTCCCCGAAAAATGAGTAAGCATAAATGCTTTATATATGTAAATAGTTACTGTTCTCTCATGTTGCTGCTAAAACCCGTCTAGGGTTAACTTTTAAGGGGATCCCTTCGTTGACCCGGGATCCTTATTGTTTTTTGTTTGTTTTTCTAAGTTTTTGCACAAGTTTCCAGAACTGCTGCAATCATGAACAGTGCATGATACAAACTTTTTGTACATAGTTTGCACCTTATTAAAGGTGCTCCCTATTGGTTTTACTTCAAAAAGGACTCTTTGTGAAGATACCACACTGGAACCTTTGCTGAGTATGGACTGGTAGCTTGAGAAGATATGCTACCTCATAGAGACTTGGTCCCCTCTTAAAGGGGATGTTCATCTGTTGCACTTAAATGGTGATATTGCTTTAAAGGCTGAAAGATAGCAATAATGTTTGATGAAAGTGGTGATAATGTTTATATGAGAAAGTTATATGTATCCAACTAGTTAATTGTAAAGAAATGCTGATGATGTTCTCCGAAAGAAAGTGAAAGATAGAAGAAGGATGCAGTGGGCCCGTAGGGGTAGACGTGGTGTCCAGCATGCATGTTAGTGAGAAAGATAATGAGAAGGTTTAATGTTCGATAGAAAATGTTTTTGATAATGTTGATAGATAATGGGGATAGAAGGTGAACCCTGAGTCCTCAGAGGAGTCATGTAAAAATGGCTCGGTGCTCTTAAACTGAAAGTAATGTTATGCTCTATACTGTGTATAGTAGTTGAAAAGGCAGTAGGCCCGGGCTGAAGGGGGCGGTCCTGCATAGAAAGGAGAGGCAGTAGGTCTGGTGCCGTTAGGACAGGCGGTCCTGCAGATTTAAAGAAGGAGAATGAAAAAGTTAAATTGCCTTATAATGTGATTATAAGAAGGTCTTTAGTGGATGCAGAGTGTATGTCCTTAAAGGCAATGTTAAATTATTGTTCAACAATTTTGCACTTAGTAGAATACCCGGTTGGGTAAAAGGAAAGTTAATTATAGCATGTTGCTATGATATCTAACCATGTTTGTAACGTTCAAGTGTCCTCACCTCCCATAAAGGGAAGCTCTGTTTAAGTATACTTATTGTTATTGCACTCAACAAAACTGTATGTCTTTTTGCTAACCTGTATTGTTGTTTTCTTCTCAGTCCCGGAGTACTGTGTTTAACCAGGGGGGAGTGCAGCGCCCCAGAGTCCTGGTCGTTGCAGTACTGTGGCTCCGCCACTATGGGGAGCTATGGTGCGTCTGATGGCACTGAAGGAGTTCATCTGATCAGGTATCACAGACACCAATACATTTCACAGTCGGGCCTCCGGGGGGAGCTAAGGGTTCTATTCACTAGGCCACTCCCCACCATAGTGGGTAAACTGGGGGTCAGGCAGGAAGTTGGATGAGAAAGCTGACTGGGTTGGAACCAGGCAACATCTTGTGGCAGAGGAAACGGGACCGTGCCTGCTCCGGGTAGCGGCGGTGCCCAAGGAAGGATTAGAAGAGAGATAGATTGTGCTGAGTGAGAAACGAGATCACGCAAAAGGAGAAATACCAGTAGGAGTCGTGCTGTAAGACCGAAGCAACATCCTACTGAGGCGCACTACCGGTGGCCAGAACGCCGAGGGAGTATCATAACATTCAGCTTCAAGCAATACTCCAAACAGCGGCAGGACAGTCAGTCTAAGGCGGGCTGTCTAACTTTAATCACCTATGCAGTCTTGGGGGGCAACTTGTGGAGAGGGGCGACTCTAGGGTCCCGGAAGAGCTCCGAGCCTACCCGTCAAACGGGTGCCGTCCCAACCAGAACAACAGGGAGGGACGGAGGATTAGCAGAACATCATCTAATCGAGTTGTGAGGGAACTTAAGAAACAGACACAACAGTTGTGGGGACTTTCTGTAAGCACAGCAGGGAAGGACCACAACACATAGCGCTAGAAGGAAGGCACCGATTTCCACCTGTGAAGAGAACTCTGGAGGTGCCATTGGACCGGCCGGACTTGCGCAGCCTGGTGAACCGTGTTCTGGACTGAGGACCCAGAGATCTTCAGTAAAGAGGTAAAGAGACTGCAACCTGGTGTCCTCGTTATTTATTGCACTGCACCACTACAGCCTCATCACTACCATCATCCATCATATCTATCCACATCATTTACTGTGCGCCCCTCGGCAGGGTCACGGACCGGGGCCTAGCCACCGTGACAACCCCAGAGCAGAGACTCAGAGGCCCGGTACCGGGTACCCCTCGGCCCTGCGGCAGTGGGGGCGCTACAGGAGTTGTTGCCGTTAGCCGAATTTTCATATAATAATTCTCAGAGCGCCTCCACTAAATTTACACCTTTCTTTGCCTATCTGAGTTATCATCCGTGTATTTTACCTAGGTCTCCAATTAATTCTCCAGTTCCAGCAGTGGAGGAAAGGCTGACTGTGATGAGACAAAATCTGGAGGTTCTGAAGGAATCCCTGACCACGGCCCAAGACCGTTATAAGAGATCGGCTGATAGATTCCATAAACCTGCACCCATGTTCAAGGTAGGAGATTCCGTGTGGTTAGCAGCTAAGAATCTGAAGTTAAATGTTCCTTCACAAAAACTTGGACAGAAATTCATTGGCCCTTTCAAGATCAACGGTATTGTGAGCTCTGTGGCCTGCCAGCTGAAGCTACCTAGGACAATGAAGGTACACCCAGTTTTTCATGTATCTTTACTAAAGCCTGTATCTCCTAATACCTTCCAGGGAAGTGTTGTGCCACCTCCGCAGCCTGTGGTGATTGATGGGCAAGAACAATTCGTGGTGGAGGAAATTATTGATTCCAGGATTCGCAGGAATCGGCTCCAATATCTGATAAGATGGCAGGGATATCCCCCTGAGGAAGACTCTTGGGAACCTGTGGAAAACATCAATGCCCAACAGAAGATTTCTCGTTTTCATCAGAGATTCCCTGAGAAACCAGGTCCAGGATTGTCCTGAGGCCGCTTCTAAGGAGGGAGTAATGTCAGGACTCTGAACATTTTTTACCTTTTGTGCATTACTGCCCTTTTCCAACATGGCGTCTTTGGTCTCATGTGCACTTGTCTTCCTGCTATAAAACTCCACCCCAGCCTTCAGTCTGTGCTAGATTATTCTGCTTTGCATCCAGCTCCTGATTACTCCCTGGCCTTGCACCTGCACCTGCTCCTGTGAACCTGTGTTGGAGATCCTGCCACTCTGCTCTGAATTCCTGCTGCATACACCAGTGTTCAGTAATCCTCCTTCATCTGCTGCTCGTGTAACTTCCATCTGCATTTGCTGGACATGTAAGCTGTTTCTGCTCTGCAAAACCTGAGACTATTAACCAGGCCTCCCTGGTTGAGCTAAGATATGATTTGAACTGCCTAATAGCATATCTATCTGTTTCTGGACTAAGTCAAGGATCTATTCGTGTCAAGTTTCCTCAAGTATAACTGTGCTTCATAGACTTTCTGCTTGTTTGCATCTACCTCTGAAGTTTCCTATCGACTGCTAAGCTGCGTTTATTATTTGCAAGTGTTGTGGACTTGAGTTTCTCTCTGCACCTGCTTGAATCACCGTGTGATAATATAAACTTTACCACTTATAAAACTGTGTCCTGTTGTCTTGTTCCATGCAAAGAGTCTCCTGAATTATCCCCTATAATTATTACACCTGCAGCTCGGTGCTTCACAATGGGGTGAATCATTTATATACACTTTCCCACATGGTTTTCACTCAATCTAAATCCCCCTAATTTTTGACAGCCCTCACTTCATAGTGCCAGAAAAGGTCAGAGATATAAACCAGGTGGGAAGGTGTATACAAATGATTGGCAGTGCCATGATGCACCGACCGCCTGCACTTAGTTTTAACAGTCATTCTGTGCTGACAGAGTCCCTCTAAGTTCTCCATCTTCTCTGCACCTGTACTGCGATTTTCTCATGCGAGAGAATCGTATCACACTAAGATCAGACTGACAGCTTAACCCCTTCCCGACCTTTGACGCCACGTAGGCGTCATGAAAGTCGGTGCGAATCCGACCTGTGACGCCTATGTGGCGTCATGGAGGGATCACGTCCCTGCAGATCGGGTGAAAGGGTTAACTCCAATTTCACCCGATCTGCAGGGACAGGGGGAGTGGTACTTCAGCCCACGGGGGGTGGCTTCACCCCCTCATGGCTACGATCGCTCTGATTGGCTGTTGAAAGTGAAACAGCCAATCAGAGCGATTTGTAATATTTCACCTATGAAAATTGGTGAAATATTACAATCCAGCCATGGCCGATGCTGCAATAGCATCTGCCATGGCTGGAGACCCCGATCTGCCCCCCCCACCACCAATCTCCTCCTCTCCGTCCTGTCATGTCCCCTGCTCCCCTCCGTCCTCCTGTCCGCTCCCCCGTCCTCCGATCCCACCCCCCCATACTTACCGAGCTCCGATGTCCCTCCCGGTGTCCGTCCGTCTTCTCCATGGGCGCCGCCATCTTCCAAAATGGCGGGCGCATGCGCAGTGCGCCCGCCGAATCTGCCGGCCGGCAGATTCTTTCCAGGTACATTTTGATCGCTGTGATAAGTTCTATCACAGCGATCAAAATAAAAAAAATAGTAAATAACCCCCCCCTTATCACCCCCATAGGTAGGGAACATAAAAAAATAAAGAAAATATATTTATTTTTATTTTTCCACTAGGGTTAGGGTTAGGGCTAGGGTTGCACTTAGGGTTAGGGTTTCACTTAGGGTTAGGGTTGCACTTAGGGTTGCACTTAGGGTTAGGGTTGCACTTAGGGTTAGGGTTGCACTTAGGGTTGCACTTAGGGTTAGGGTTGCACTTAGGGTTGCACTTAGGGTTGTACTTAGGGTTAGGGTTGCACTTACGGTTAGGGTTGCACTTACGGTTAGGGTTAGAATTAGGGTTGCAATTAGGGTTAGGGTTGCAATTAGGTTTAGGGTTGCAATTAGGGTTGGGGTTGCAATTAGGGTTAGAATTAGGGTTAGGGTTGCAGTTAGGGTTAGAATTGGGGTTAGGGTTGCAATTAGGGTTAAGGTTAGAATTAGGATTAGAATTAGGGTTACAATTAGGGTTAGGGTTACAATTAGGGTTAGGGTTAGAATTAGGCTATGTGCACACGGAGCGGATTTGGCTGGGGATCCGCAGCGGCTTGGTCGCTGCAGATTCATAGCAGTTTTCCATCATGTTTACAGTACCACGTAAACCTATGAAAAACCAAAACCACAGTGCCCATGGTGCGGAAAATACAGAGCAGAAATGCTGCGTTGTATTTTCCGCAGTATGTCAATTCTTTGTGCGGATTCCGCAGCGTTTTACACCTGCTCCATAATAGGAATCCGCAGGTGAAATCCACACAAAAAACACTGGAAATCCGCGGTAAATCCGCAGGTTAAGCACAGTGCATTTTACCTGCGGATTTTTCAAAACCGATGCCAAAAAATCCGCACACAAATCCGCAACGTGGGCACATAGCCTTAGGGTTAGGGTTAGAATTAGAGTTAGGGTTGGAATTAGGGTTAAGATTAGGGTTAGGGGTGTGTTGGGGTTAGGGTTAGGCTTGTGGTTAGGGTTATGGTTAGGGTTGGGATTAGGGTTAAGGGTGTGTTGTGGTTAGGGTTGGGATTAGTGTTAGGGGTGTGTTGGGGTTAGGGTTGGAATTAGGGTTAAGATTAGGGTTAGGCTTGTGGTTAGGGTTATGATTAGGGGTGTGTTGGGGTTAGGGTTGTGATTAGGGTCATGGTTAGAGTTTGGATTCGGGTTAGGGGTGTGTTGGGGTTAGTGTTGGAGTTAGAATTGAGGGGTTTCCACTGTTTAGGCACATCGGGGGTCTCCAAACGCGACATGGCGCCACCATTGATTTCAGCCAATCTTGTGTTGAAAAAGTCAAATGGTGCTCTCTCCCTTCCAAGCCCCGATGTGTGCCTAAACAGTGGTTTACCCCCACATATGGGGTACCAGCATACTCAGGACAAACTGGACAACAACTTTTGGGGTCCAATTTCTCCTGTAACCCTTGGGAAAATAAAAAATTGAGGGCTAAAAAATTATTTTTGAGGAAAGAAAAGTTATTTTTTATTTTCACAATTCTGCTTTATAAACTTCTGTGAAGCACTTGGGGGTTCAAAGTGCTCACCACACATCTAGATAAGTTCCTTTGGGGGTCTAGTTCCCAAAATGGGGTCACTTGTGGGGAGTTTCTACTGTTTAGGCACATCAGGGGCTCTGCAAACGCAACATGACGCCCGCAGAGCATTCCATCAAAGTCTGCATTTCAAAACGTCACTACTTCCCTTCCGAGCCCTGCCGTGCGCTCAAACAGTGGTTTACCCCCACATATATGGTATCAGCGTACTCAGGACAAACTGGACAACAACATTTGGGGTCCAATTTCTACTGTTACCCTTGGGAAAATAAAAAATTCTGGGCTAAAAAATAATTTTTGAGGAAAGAAAAATTATTTTTTTATTTTCACGGCTCTGCTTTATAAACTTCTGTGAAGCACTTGGGGGTTCAAAGTGCTCACCACACATCTAGATTAGTTCCTTGGGGGGGTCTAGTTTCCAAAATGGGATCACTTTTGGTGGAGCTCCAATGTTTAGGCACACAGGGGCTCTCCAAACGGAACATGGTGTCCGCTAACGATTGGAGCTAATTTTCCTTTCAAAAAGTAAAATGGCGGTCTTTCCTTCCGAGCCTTGCCGTGCGCCCAGTGGTTTACCCCCACATATGAGGCATCGGCATACTCAGGAGAAATTGCCCAACAAATTTTAGGATCCATTTTATCCTGTTGCCCATGTGAAAATGAAAAAATTGAGGCTGAAAGAAATTTTTTGTGAAAAAAAAAAGTACCTTTTCATTTTTACGGATCAATTTGTGAAGCACCTGAGGGTTTAAAGTGCTCATTATGCATCTAGATAAGTTCCTTGGGAGGTCTAGTTTCCAAAATGGCATCACTTGTAGGGGAGCTCCAATGTTTAGGCACACAAGGGCTCTCCAAACGCGACATGGTGTCCGCTAACGATTGGAGCTAATTTTTCATTCAAAAAGTCAAATGGCGCTCCTTCCCTTCTGAGCCTTACCGTGTGCCCAAACAGTGGTTTACCCTCACTTGTGAGATATCAATGTACTCAGGAGAAATTGCCCAACAAATTTTGGGATCCATTTTATCCTGTTGCCCTTGTAAAAATGAAAAAATTGAGGCTGAAAGACATTTTTTGTGAAAAAAAAGTACTTTTTCATTTTTACGGATCAATTTGTGAAGCACCTGAGGGTTTTTAAGTGCTCACTATGCATCTAGATAAGTTCCTTGGGGGGTCTAGTTTCCAAAATGGGGTCACTTGTGGGGGAGTTCCAATGTTTAGGCACACAGGGGCTCTCCAAATGCGACATGGTGTCCGCTAAAGATTGGAGCCAATTTTTTATTCAAAAAGTCAAATGGCACTCCTTCCCTTCCGAGCCCTGTCGTGCGCCTAAACAGTGGTTCCCCCCCACATATGGGGTATCAGCATACTCAAGGACAAGGACAAATTGGTCAACTACTTTCGGGGTCCAGTTTCACCTTTTACCCTTGGGAAAATAAAAAAATTGTTGCTAAAAAAATCATTTTTGTGACTAAAAATTTAAATGTTCATTTTTTGCTTCTGTTTCTGTGAAACACCTGAAGGGTTAATAAACTTCTTGAATGTGGTTTTGAGCACCTTGAGGGGTGCAGTTTTTAGAATGGTGTCACTTTGGGGATTTTCAGCCATATAAACCCCTCAAACTGACTTCAAATGTCAGGTGGTCCCTAAAAAAAATGGTTTTGTAAATTTTGTTATAAAAATGAGAAATCACTGGTCAAATTTTAACCCTTATAACTTCCTAGTAAAAAAAAATTTTGTTTCCAAAATTGTGCTGATGTAAAGTAGACATGTGGGAAATGTTATTTATTGACTATTTTGTGTCACATAACTCTCTGGTTTAACAGAATAAAAATTCAAAATTTGAAAATTGCGAAATTTTTTCACAAATAAACGCAAAAATTATTGACCTAAATTTACCACCATCATGAAGCCCAATGTGTCGCGAAAAAATAATCCCAGAATCGCTAAGATGCTTTGAAGCGTTCCTGAGTTATTACCTCATAAAGGGACACTGGTCAGAACTGCAAAAAATGGCCAGGTCATTAAGGTCAAAATAGGCTGGGTCATGAAGGGGTTAATCTGAGTGACATTAGCATAATCGGCCTGGTTCTCTGGCATGAGAGAATTGACAATGGTGTCGTTACACGTGGAGGAAAGACAATTATGGCAACTAAATAAGGAAAGGGTTCTTTACAGTAAAAGCAATCAGACTGGAATGCCGACCACAAGAGCTAGTAATGGCAGTTACTATAACAACATTTAAAAAAGGTCTGGATGCTTTTTTAACCAAACATGACATTGTGAGTTATAAATGATCTAGAAATATAAAATATATAACTTTGAAGATAGGTTGAACTTGATGGTCCTAGGTCTTTTTTCAACCTATGTAATTATGTGAACTGTACATTAGGAAAATGCTTGAAATGTAATTCCCTATAATATTATTTTACAAGTAATTTCCCGTTATTTTTTCTGTGTAAAGTGCTAGCTATAAATCCAATCTCTGGATTTAAAAAGTGCAAAACACTCCTGAAACACTTGCACATTTAATTTGTATTTCTTATGGTGCCTAAGGGAAGCCATAATGATAGGCGCCTGCTTGGTAACAAGTGCAGTTATTTGCCTCTATAATGAAGTGAATTACCAATGAAGAAAGGGTTAATACTTGGGTCCTGCATCAGTAATAGCCCCTGCAGTAACCATGACAACTGTTATAAGGTCATAAACAAGTGTGATAAAGAGGATTCCACCTTAGAAGGCCGCGCTGCCCCGATCAGCGCCATTACTGATGCGCCTGAGGACGTTGAGCTTGACCACACCACATAATGTGCCGACCTTGGTGAAATTTGGACGTTCTAGCAGGGAAAGGGTTTGTCTGCTTCAGACACCCCCAGGACATGGGAAGGTAACCGAGGGGTGTCCCCAGCACAGGATTCCCTTCTGTTACCCTTTACAAAAAGCTGCTCTCCTTTGGGAGTTCATGGAAGCACCTATGACTTTAATGGGTAATAAATTGGGATGGGAAAAGGGGGTGGGGGTATTTCTCCTATTAGGGGTTATCCATTATGAACAATCCCTGTAACCAAAAGTCTAAATTTATGAGAGGTGGACCTGGATCTGTAAGGAAGAAATGGTTCATCCATCTGGGCAATCAGCTCAACTAAATTGGGTCTCACAACCAATGTGGTGACCGATATCGCAGCCAGATCTCTCCCACATCCGGTTTATCACATTTATAGTCTATATTTGTTATGTCGTTCTCTGTAAATCCGGTAAAATGTACAAATGTTTAAACTTGTTACATCTGTTATATATCGGCACTAACTCTCTAAGCCCATGGGAAGGGCGATCCTCCAGCCATGGTTTCCTAGAGGTTTCCACCACAGGGGTTTTTCCTCTCCTGAGTGCTGGAGGGTGACTCTTCGTGAGTCGGGGGTTGTGCCATTTTTGGTGTCATGTGAATGTAAATAAAATTGAGAACGTTTGACACCTAATTACAATGCTTCGAGTATTTATTTTGTGTGCGTCTGTGTAATTCATTTTGTTTGGGAGTCAGGGTCCATCACATGTCACTGTGTCATAGGGTCGGACATCTGCCGGCCACAGTTTCGCCCCAGGTGTTGCTCCTGCTCTGCAGAATATCATGGAGCAGAGAAGACAAGCAAGTGTGCACTCATCATTGGAATAAGGACTTATATTACAGCAGGATTACAAGCAGCTTCCTCGCCTCATTCACACAGTGAGTATTTTGGCCAATATTTTACATCAGTATTTGTCAGCTAAAAAAACAGACAGGAACAAACACAGAGAAAAATAATAACGGAATGACTTTCACCTCTTCTGTGTTTTGGATCCACTCCTGGAGTCTGTTAACAAATACTGATGCAAAATATCGCCATGTAAAACTGCTGTAAATCCTTACTGACTTCATCATTACATCGATGACAGCGCTGCAGTCAGTAACTTAGCTCAGTGACTCTGCTTGAGTTGATATCATAAGCTGCTGAGCTCAATAATTGTCTGCATTGTTGTCGATGTGAAGTCAGCGCTGCACACAATAACAGATACCATGGGTGGCACCAGAGATTCAGCCCTGGAGCAGGGGAGAGTGTGTAAAGTACAGGGGAAGAGATTTCACTTTCGACTACCCTTCATAAAAACCAACGCATTTCGAACCAGGACTAAGAACGTTGTAACATTTGAAATGCGTTTGTTCTTACAGAAAGTGGTCACTTCAACCTTTTGCAAAGTTTGTATATTTTTTCACTTTTTAAATGGATTAAATTAAAAAAATTATATTCTGGAAGCTGGATCCTTTACCATTCTTGGACTTGTTTACTTTTTTGAATACTACAAAAATTGAGATGTGTTGAATTTTTGAAATCTTGCAATATATGTGTTTTATTTGTGGGATTTCCCCATACACTTTAATGAGATGCCGAATATTCGCATATAAAAAATTCATATGAGTTTTTATTACATTTCAGCAGCAAAAAAATGGATGTAATCCACATACACACATAACATTATCAATAAAGCATTATCAAAGCTCATGGCAAACAGGAAGTTTAGAAAACAAAGTAATTTTAATTAAAAAATTATATTTAAAAAGAAGCAAGCGCGAAACTGAAAAAAATGCAATAAAAATATGTAAAAAACACTCAAAAGGCAACGAAGAAACAAAAATAACCTAATCTGGCAAGTTAAAGAATGAAATTCTGCAGGAAATCTACAGCGTCAAAATCTTACCAAATACTCATGGTATAAACATAGCCTTAGAGTGTAATTTCACTGATTGTGAGATGGGAGATGAGAGACAAGTCTGCTGCCAATGGGAGAGAATTTGTGGTCTAAATTATGAGATTGTCCAGCTAAGAAAAAAGTGCACAAAAAACCCCAAAACTAAACATTTTGATATGGTATCTTGAAGAATACTAAGGAATATAGGGGTGTCCTTTGTCCGTGATCCTCGTGGTCACAGAGAGTGGTCTTGCCTCCGGACGGCTGTTATACCCTGCAGTAGCTGACAATCCACGGATATGAATAAGCGCTGTATTGTGAGAGGCAGCCAGGGCCGTAGTCATGGCCCACATAGGTGTCTGCTTTAGTGTGCCCTCACCGCCCGCATTACAAATATACTGTCCCACTGTCTCACTTGCCTGGTTCTCAGAGGCCTCCCTTAGATGCAGGGACACTTTTTCACATAAAGAGACAGAGTGCAATTCCAACTTAAAACTTAGAACTTTGCTTGTTTCCAATTGCAGCACATCCACATCAGTTACAGCATCAACACAGAGTTCTGCACAGTTCACATCCTTTGCTTTCCCTGTGCTCTTCCCTATGTCCTTTATGTTGTACCCTGTTTGTCCCGTCTCAACAGCAGCGTGCTCCCTGTTCAGCTTCGCTACATTATGGCGTTCCCTTGTCTGTTTCGCACCAGACATAAGTAGAAAGTAGAAAGCTGCAACATTTTGGAGCAACCTGCATTTCTGTTCTGCGGTGACTTCTGCTATCACCTCTGCTCTCACTTCTGCTGTTTCTGCTGCTCTCACTTCTGCTGTCTCTGCTGCTCTAACGTCTGCTGTCCTGGATGACTGGGCTTTACACTTAACATTTCGTGGCCCACTGCTTAGCTGGGGGGCCCCAGGCCCAGCTGACCAGTCTGGGCTCCCTAGCCTGACTGACCCAAACCCAGGAAATCCTCCTGTCTTACCCACAGTTGGCCCCTCCTAAGTTAACTGTTACTGTTCTTGAGTTCCTATGTCTAACCTCAGTTTGCTATGATGCCCCCCTCTAGTGGCTAACCCAGACTCTTAGAGCTGCTTAAAATGTACAGAAACTGGTCAATACCCTATCACCATTTTTTTCCTACCAAAATTTAGAAAATGTAAGAGAAGCGACAGTGTAATAAAGAGACCCAAGTCTCCTTTAGGAGCCTCTAAAAGCCAGCAATGGTCTTTGTCCAGCACCGGACAATGTAAAGTGCTACCAAATATATATGCCCTATCTAACAATTTGTGAACAGACATATATGCTGACAAGGGACAACTGAACGCAGGACTGGACGTGGTTGCTGACTGTTGTGTCTGTGCAACTGCAGGTTGTGGGCAAGAGGCATCAGCGGCTCCTTCCCGGACAGCAAATTGGGAAGGGTGTAACACAGGGAAATTGAATTACTCCATGCATTTAAATCAGGTACATAAAGCACCCATCCGGAGTTACTTCATTGATGCAAGAAATGCAATTTGTAAAACAGTAACAGACCTACATAGTGTCCTGATGGCACCGAAAAATGCTATGTTGACAGCATGGAATCTCAATTATTCAGGAAACATTTTTGAAAGTTTTCTTCCTCTTAAGACAGTATATTGTAATCATCATATTGTCTATCACTGCGTACTTGCAATTGCTCATTTTGCTTTTGAACCCAGCTAATTCTTCTCTTTTCCATTAGCTCTATATCACGCGATGTAGAATTGTAGTTCTAATGATGACTCATGCAGGGAAGAGAGGCTTCCTGTTTCTACATAGAGCTTAGAAGGATTCAGCTAGTCTGTTTTTACTCACGTGATGTCATAGACCTAATAGAAAAGAAAATAATTAACTGGGAAGAAGGGAAAAATGAAGGGCAGAAGGGAAAAATGAGCAATTTTAAGTACACAGTGCCGTATGATATGATGATTGCAATATATTAAGAGGAGTGCGTTTTAAAATTTAGTTTCCTTCAGTTGACACATTTTGTGATGCCGTCAGATATTATTGCTTTTCTTCTAGAGTTTATTTAGGTGTCTGGTTCATGTAGGAAACTGGGCTCATAAGATGTGTTTCTCTTCAAGAACTGCAATGAGAAATCATATCTATCCCCTTATATGGATACATTTTGGTCAATGATTTCTAAACGATTTTTGTCATTTTTTTGGTCACTATGTACATTTTTACCATAAGTGCGGTTTTTGTTTGAAAGGATTGAAAAAGATCAACATTTTCCAACTTCTACCTATTTGACAGTGAAAAGTGGACAGCATTAGGATGCCACATGGATAGCGTCAATTTATCTATAAAAAAGCTGGACATGTGAGCATGCTCATAGACTATAATGAGTACCGTATATTCTCGAGTATAAGCCGACGACCTGAGTATAAGCCAACCCCCCTAATTTTGCCACAAAAAACTGGGAAAACTTATTGACTCGAGTATAAGCCTAGGGTGGAAAATACAGCAGCTACCGGTGAATTTCAAAAATAAAAATAGATGCTCCATACCGTTCATTATTGCCCCATAAGATGCTACATATAAAGCTGTGCCACATATAATGCTCCATACATTTCATTATGGCCCCATAGATGCTCCATATAAAACTGCCATATAGAATGGTCCATACATTTCATTATGGCCCCATAAGATGCTCCATATAAAACTGTGCCACATATAATGCTCCATACATTTCATTATTGCCCCATAGATGCTCCACATAAAACTGTGCCACATATAATGCTCCATACTGTTCATTATTGCCCCATAAGATGCTCCATATAAAGCTGTGCCATATATAATGCTCCATACCATTGATTATTGCCCCATATATGATCCACATATAGCTGTGCCATATAGAATGCTCTGCACCATTCATTATGGCCCCATAGATGCTCCATACAAAACTGTGCCATATAGAATGCTCTGCACCGTTCATTATGGCCCCATAGATGCTCCATATAAAGCTGTGCCATATAGAATGCTCTGCACCGTTCATTATGGGCCCATAGATGCTCCATATAAAGCTGTGCCATATAGAATGCTCTGCACCATTCATTATGGCCCCATAGATGCTCCATATAAAGCTGTGCCATATAGAATGCTCTGCACCGTTCATTATGGCCCCATAGATGCTCCATACAAAACTGTGCCATATAGAATGCTCTGCACCGTTCATTATTGCCCCATAGATGCTCCATATAAAGCTGTGCAATATATAATGCTGCTGCTGCAATAAAAAAAAAATGACATACTCACCTCTCTTGCTGCCCGCAGCTCCTCAGCGTCCCGTCTCGGCGTCTCTCCGCACTGACTGTTCAGGCAGAGGGCGGCGCGCACACTAGTAAGTCATCGCGCCCTCTGACCTGAACAGTCAGAGCAAGAGGACGGGAAGACGGAGCGGCGCCCGGCGTGTGGAATGTGGACAGGTAAATATGTAATACTCACCTGCTCCCGGCGTCCCTGGCTCCTTATCCTGGACAGATGGTCTTCGGGTGCCGCAGCCTCTTCCTCTGTCAGCGGTAACCGTTACCGCTCATTAGAGAAATGAATATGTGGCTCCACCCCTATGGGAGTGGAGTCCATATTCATAACTTTAATGAGCGGTCCCACGTGACCGCTGAACAGGGGAAGAGCTGCAGCACCCGAAGATCATGGGACAGGCAGGGGGAGCACCAGGAGCCCCGGAAGCAGGTGAGTATATGACAGACCTCTCTCCCCCTCACCCGCCGACCGTGACTTGAGTATAAGCCGAGAGGGGCACTTTCAGCCCAAAAATTTGGGCTGAAAATCTCGGCTTATACTCGAGTATATACGGTATTTGTTTATAATGGACAGAACACTATGAGAATATTGGATGAGTGAAAATGATGTAATATTTCTGTATCTTATACTCATCATCGATTACAGGCTGATAATAGCCAACAGCTGCATTCACAATTTGACAGAATAAATAACAGTAATCTGCCAGCAGGAATTTCTCACTCAGTGCCTTGAGGTTTAGATTATTGATACTTAGAATAGGCCAGTATTATCAGATCAGTGGGACTCTTCACACCCCATAAAGATCAGCACAAGTGCGATTAGAATGAGTCACAGCACTTGTGCAGCACCCCAGGTAACCGGTTGCTGCAGTGATGTTGCTTTTCCTTAGGGGAAGGTGATGTCATGCTCAGAGGCAAAGGAGTTCTCTTCACCAGGTAAGGCACACACATGCAACAAATTCTGAATCCAGGCCAGGAGGGGGAGTTCAATACCCAGATCCAGGGGGGCTTCCCTAGGCTTTATGTATCCTGACTTGGAGGAGGAGCTAGTTTAGTCTGGGAGAGACAGAGAAGTAGAAGGAAGTCTGGAACTGAGTCCAGACAGAGAGGCCTGGCAGCGACGAGGGAGCTGCAGCCTCTGGAAGGAGAAAGAACCTGAAGGACCTCACCTTGAAAGGCGCTAGTTGGAAAGGCTCACGGACCTCTACTGGTACAGGAGAATTCTCACTTGCCTCTGAGCCGGCCAGACCACCATCCTCCGTACCTGGTACCATGGACATGGACTTATAACTCTTGTCTCCTCCATTTATTCACTGACCTTAACATCTACGCCACACACCATAGGACCCCTGGGGCCCCCGCTTCACCTGTGGGAAGTGTAACATCTGGGCCGCAGCAGCATCCCCCAGGGGACCCCTCTAATGCAGCGTCGGTCCCCCTATTGACTGAACTCCACAGGTGGCGTCACAACAAACTTTGAACATTTACCCCACTTTAACGTTGATGCCCAGGGCCAAGGACCGGGTTGCAGCAACCGTGACATCCCTCTTTGCGACCGGACCCGGTACCGAGTATCCCACTGCCCTGTGGGCGCATCACTTGTGAACCACTGTGTGACCCCCGGCCTAAAATACACCATAGCAAATGTCTGCTGCAGGTGTAAGGCTCCAGCATCCAGCAGAAGCTGAATGTGTGGCTGTCATACTGCTGAAGAACCAGGGGTTGGTAAAAGCAGTTTATTAACACTTCTGTTTTCATTTTTGCAGCCTACATTAATAATGTGTGTTGAATAGAGGCTGTGGCAATTGTTGCCTCTTTAGATCTTGACCCAGATCAGCGCTGCCAGAGAGCTGCTCCCACTGTGAATCGGGCACACACTTATGGCCAAGTTACAGTAGAAAATTAAAGAATATCAACATTTGTGCACAGTCATTTATGACATATTACATGACAAAAATATAGAAAGACAACAGTAAAACAGGTTGTGAAATAAAATACAAAAAAATACAAATTAAATTAACACACCATTCATTCATTCCAACACAACTGTACATGTTATTATTACACTAGCTTCTACAATGACAAAATATTCCACAGGATTTTACAGAATAATTTTTATTCCTATAGTGCCAACACATTCCGCAGCACTTTACATTTCAGAGGGGACTTGTACAGACCATAAAGACATTACAGAATAAAAGCACAAAAAATGCAATGTGTGAACATGCCCAGTCTCCAGATTTTTTTTTTAATTGTTTCAGATTTCAAAAGCCACAAAGCAGATAAAAGATGCGAGACGACCATTCTTCAGATGCTCAAAAAATCTGGTGGCAGAGGCACCACAAAAGAGGTCAGAAAAGACACCTCAGGAAAAACACTGCAGGTGGCGTCTTTACCAGGATGAAGGCTGTGTGCTGAAGATCAGGAATAGTAGCGTTTTGGACGCAGTGTATTTTTACTGCGTCCAAAACGCTGAGTTCCAATCATTGCACTTGTCCATCAGTACACGCGAAGTCACTGCACATAATGACTTTCTATTGGTCAAAATCCGCAGCGGAGACCAGAAACAGACATGCTGCGTCTCATAACCCGCCCCGAGGGAGTTTACACAGCACTACATAGACACAGCGGGCTAACCTACAGCATCCGATATATGGCAGCAGAGCTGTGCGAACGTAATTGCCTGGCAGCAGGGCTGTGTGCGCGTAGTCATCTGGGAGCAGAGCTGTGTGCGCGCAGTCGCCTCGCAGCAGAGCTGTGTGCACGTAGTCGCCTGGCAACAGAGCTGTGTGCGCACAGTTGCCTGGCAGCAGAGCTGTGTGCGCGCAGTTGCCTCGCAGCAGAGCTGTGTGCGCACAGTCGCCTGGCAGCAGGGCTGTGTGCGCGTAGTCGCCTGGCAGCAGAGCTGTGTGCATGCCGTCGCCTGGCAGCAAAGCTGAGTTCGCGCAGTCCTCTGGCAGCAGAGCTGTCTGTGTGCAGTCACCTGGCAGCAGAGCTGTGTGCGCTCAGTTGTCTGGCAGCAAAGCTGTGTACGCGCAGTCCTCTTGCAGCAGAGCTGTGAGCACGCAGTCATCTGGCAGCAGAGCTGTGTGCATGCAGTCATGTTGCAGCTGAGCTGTGTGTGTGCAGTCATCTGGCAGCAGAGCTGTGTGTGTGTAGTCATGTTGCAGCAGAGCTGTGTGTGCAGTCATGTTGCAGCAGAGCTGTGTGTGTGCAGTCATGTTGCAGCAGGCTGGCCCAGGCAGAGCTCAGCACATAGCGGTGCAGTCCCCTGTGGCACTCGGTGTCAGGCACACACTTACCGCACACAGCGCTCATCGTGACGTGCGCCCCGAGGACACTGCTGATCTGGCGGCTCCTCCCTGCACACATGGCTCCTATTATGCTGTTGCTTCCTGTTTATCCTCCCTCCATTGGCTGCTGTGGCCGGTCCGGCTCCTGCGTCTGTATGTGCGGTAGGGACACAGCCAGGTGTTAGAGCAGTATCCTGGTGGGCACAGCGCCGTGTGTGGCCAGCATGAAGAGGGGGTGTGGCCGGCAAAAGAGAGGGGGCATCGCCAGATGTGAGAGCTACATGGATGCACGAAGAGGGGGGCGTGGCGGCTGATTCTCAGAGCACTGTGGGAAAAGTAAGATCCCAGCTGGGACAGCGGGACGGAGTCTCAAAATCGGGACTGTCCCGCTGGATCCAGGATGGTTGGGAGGTATGTGTATGCACATTACAACAATCAGCATATTCCATCTCCTAACTCACAGTGGCACACTGGAACAAATCCTCTGCCACACAACAACTGTTTTACTCAGCAGCAGTGGTACTGAGATACCACAAACTCCCCTCTAAAGAAAAGCCATCATTAGCGTAGAGTTGAAGGGTAGAGCCTTGTACAAATGACAAAGTTAGAAGTACAGAGGAAAAAGTGCTATACACAAGTGCAAGAAAAAAAATTAAAACATATCAAGAGGATTAATTACTTTTTAGGAAAATGATCATGGCGAATAAGCCTCCTTACCTTGACAAGCCAGAGCTGGTATGTCACTCTCCACATATTGCAAGACTTGTAGATACCATGTTGAGGTACTTAGTCCCTGTAACCAGCAGTTGGGTATCTTTTCTACTTCGCTCGGAGCATCTCAGTGGTACTGTGAATGGAGATCAGTTTAGGTTGTGGCCACTTCAGGTGGAAGAGACATCTCTATTGAGGTAGGAATGAACTGGTGATAGCCAGGAGCCAAGATGAGTTCATTGAGGCTTGGCAGTTTTTCTGATGAATCCAGAGGCTTTTGTGTTCTAATCATAGGTGGCTATGGTAATGGAGGCTCTCTCAAGTGTTATTCCTTGGGACAAAGTTTTAGGTGATTCCTGTGTACCATCTGAGGTTTCCAACCAATCTTGGAAATCTTATACACATCAGCAACTGATCTTGTTGGCCGAACATCAAATAAAATGGAGTATGACCATTTGAGCAATGGGTGCTATTATTGTAGATGTGGACGAGAGCTTTCTGAAGTACAGGCCACTCAATTCCCTTGGTGTCAGAAGCAGTCCGAGCATACCAATGATGACTTGGTTTATTCTCTCACCCAGTCCATTGCCTTGTCGTTGGAAACTAGTGGTACTCAGTTTCTTGCATTCTCTGCACTTGCACAGCCCATGGAAAAGTTGAGATTGAAAGGCCAGTCCAGGGTCAGTGAGAATGTGGTGCGGACATTCATAGTGTTGGACAAACTCTGTATAGATGACCTCAGCTGCAGTTTTGGCTAAAAGATCTTTGATAGGAGCAATAGTGGCAAGCTTTGTGTAATGGCCCACCATTGTGAGCGCATATGTATTGCCAGAATGAGTTGGAACCAATTTCACAGGATCAAAAGCAACAATTTTTCCTGGTTGTTGTGATTTGATAGGGTGAAGAGGCACTTTTTGGTATTCATGCATATCTTTAGTGATGTTACACGAGGGATATTCTCGGCATCAAATTTCATAGTTGCTTCTGATACCAACCTAGTAACCTTAGGTGGATGGTAGCGTCAGCTTTCTAGACACCGAAATGGCCAGAATGATCATGATAGGCTTCAAGGACGACTCGTGCATCTCTCTATGGAATGAGTATTTAGTGAAGTTTCTCACCTGAGACAGGGTTCAAATGTTTGTCATTATGAATCCTTTCTGGATAAATAGGCATTTCTCGGTCTTCAGAGGCGGGAAAGTTCCAAATTAGGATGAGCTTGTCGTAGCCGTATTTGAACTCTTCCAGTGGTAAGGAAATCATGAAATTCTCCCAGGACTCTGCTTTCTTCTTGTGAAGTCTTCTACAGAGAAGGTTCTTGAAGAGGTTCAGAAGGTGACTTTGAATGTGACTCTTAAGGTACCTTCACACTGAACAACTTAACAATGATAACGATAGCGATCCGTGACGTTGCAGCGTCCTGGATAGCGATATCGTTGTGTTTGACACGCAGCAGCGATCTGGATCCCGCTGTGATATCGTTGGTCGGAGCTAGAAGTCCAGAACTTTATTTGGTCGTCAGATCGGCGTGTATCGTTGTGTTAGACAGCAAAAGCAACGATGCCAGCAATGTTTTTCAATGGTAACCAGGGTAAATATCGGGTTACTAAGCGCAGGGCCGCGCTTAGTAACCCGATATTTACCCTGGTTACCATTGTAAAAGTAAAAAAAAACCAATACATACTCACCTTCTGATGTCTGTCACGTCCCCCGGCGTCCGCGCTGCTGCTCAGAGCTTCCTGCACTGAATGTGTCAGTGCCAGCCGTAAAGCAAAGCACAGCGGTGACGTCACCGCTCTGCTTTAGGGCCGGCGCTTACACAGTGCAGGGAAGCGTACGCCGGGGGACCCGACAGACACCGGAATGTAAGTATGTAGTGTTTGTTTTTTTTTACATTTACACTGGTAACCAGGGTAAACATCGGGTTACTAAGCGCGGCCCTGCGCTTAGTAACCCGATGTTTACCCTGGTTACCCGGGGACTTCGGCATCGTTGGTCGCTGGAGAGCTGTCTGTGTGACAGCTCTCCAGCGACCACACAACGACGAAACAGCGACGCTGCAGTGATCGGCATCATTGTCTATATCGCTGCAGCGTCGCTTAATGTGACGGTACCTTTACTCTTCAGTAGAAGCAGTGATGACACTCTGTTGGGCAAACATTGATTAGAAAGGAAACGTTTCCACCTCTTCTCAGATCTTATCTTAGGGTGGTTCTTTTCCAACAGGCAGCGGGGACAATGCAACTGCATTGACATTCGATTTGCAACAGCGGTATTTGTGAACTTGTAATTCGCTAGGCGTGAAGCCCACCACTGTTCCAGAGCTCATAGTCAAGTAGTATCCAGGTGCAATAGCAGATGATTATCTGTGTATACAGAGAAGGGCATGACAGATAGGTTTTTAGTAACAGCCCAGACAAGTGTGAGCAGTTCAAGCTTGAATCAACTGGAATTGTGGTCATTATTCTCAGTTCCTCTGATGATGCAGTTGGCGTAAGGGATCACACGCTCCTTGTTGGCCTGGACCTGGGACACGACATCACCTAGCCCTTGGAGGCTAGCATCTGTATAGAGAAGGAATGGCTGAGTGTAATCAGGGTAGGCCAGGATAGGTGTTTGAGTGAGAAGGGCCTTCAATGCTTGTTTTTGACAATCTGTCCAGTCTACTGGAAGCCTTCAGTTGTAGTTTTCCTTGGCCCATCCTCGTAGCAACTCCGTCAGTTATTTTAGCAAAGTGATAAATGAAGTTGTTATAGTAGCCTGCGAATTCCAAGAAGCTTCAGACTTATTTGACAGTAGTTGGCATTAACTACTACTGGTGCGTCGCTTAAGTTGTTGAGACAAACTGGAACACTTCCGTTGGAGATGCTGTGAGCAGATTTTACTAATGGCTGTCTTTCTAGTAGAATGGGTTTGAGTAGAGACTGATAGTCTTGATTTTCAACACCTGGCCGAGCACGGCACCATTCCATGGTCTCTGAACTAGGCTGTAGGATTAATGGTCAGTGTCTCGGATGCTGGTCACATGCCTTGCTATACAGATCCAAGCGCTTACACAGCATGCTTTAGGGAACCTGTCCTCCTGTACATACAGACCGATATGTGGACAGCACGGTAAAGCGGAGAAGCTGAGCAGAATTGTATATAGGTGTGTTGGGAAAAAAAACAGCACATCTTGTATTTTATTCAATGATTCCTGGTGTTTGTGTACATATGAGTCCACTAGGTGGTCTTACTCAGTGATTGTCATACTGGGAAGACTGAGTAGAACTGGACTCATTCTTTTATATATATCAGGGATTTAAATTAATAAAATTTAAGTTTTAATGAAATTTTCTCTAAAAAATGTAAATCAATCTGATCAGCTCCTTCTGTTCTATAACCTGCCGCATAAAGATCAGTTACTATTTTCAACATGCCAGATTCCCTTTAAAGATGCCCAACAGAGGGATATAGCAATTAGCCAGGCACTGAAAGTAATAATATAAACTGTGCAATAGTAAGGAAATTCTGAAAACATGGCGCTTTGGAATTACTTGAGTACACTGGTTTATAGATCTTATAGGCTTCTTATATTTTAAAGCAGTGGTCCCCAATCTTCCTGACTTTGAGAGCCACATTCAGCTCTGAGAGAGGGTCGTGAGCCACATCCAGATCCTGCTCCACCCACAATATTGACAACCAAGGTCTCCATTACGGGTATAATGATAACCAAAGCTTTTCCACAGAAATCACCCTGAAGCAGTATACCAAGACCCAGGGGTTCCCACAATACCGGCATTCAGTATTCTCCCAACAAGCACACCCAGCACACTGTCACCTTCAGCTTCAAGGACTTCCTTAGAGAGGTAGTAACATCCTGTCTCCAGCGTACCATACCACACCATAAATTATCTCTAAACCCCTAAGACCAGTATATTCGCATCCAGATTGCTCTTCTGTGCAGGGCTACTCAAACAATTCACCATTCGGTACTCTTCATACCAATTTGTTAGACCTGGAGCTAATGCACCAAGCTGGCAGACCGCAGTGATCCACAATTCAAGACGGGGGCAGGAGTAGAGCGCAGCTATATGGAGGCCCCCCCATGACTGCATTTGGCCGGGAGGTTTTTTAAAAGAATACTAAGGGTTGTGATAGGTGGATGGTAGTGGGGGGGAGGAGCTTTAAGGAGGGGGGATCTAGGGTATAGGGAAAAAGTGCGGGAAAACTGCCATTCCATTCCATATCCGTGGAGGAAACAGACCCACCCTTCCCTTTACGTTTTTCCTGGATGGTTTCATGGGGGGGGGGGGGGGGGGCTGTTTTATTATATATATATATATATATATATATATATATATATATATATATATATATATATATATATATAAAGAAATGTGTAGGTGTATATCTATGTATATGTGTATACATATGAAGGAAGAGTGTTGGGTCTAATTTTTGCATATCTTTATTCGTGTTATTGTCACAGTGGCGGTGTTGGTGGGGGGGTGGGGGTTCTTGGAGTTGATGCTGATTGGTAGGGGGAAGGAATTGTGACATAATTACAGGCAATTGAAAATGGTGTGGGGTTTGATCTGGCATTTGGTATGGGCTCTGGACGGGGTTTTACCCTGGGAGCTTTTGGTTGTTTCTCTTCCCGGAATGGGATGTACGGTGCCCTCGAGCTGGTGATGTACGGCTGAGGGTAACATGGTGGTCGATCTTCATTTTGGGGTTTTGCAAGATCTTTTAGCTCCAAGAACCCTCCCCTCGTTATTTATATAGAGATTGTATTACTGTTTATGTTATTGTTTTGTTAATAAAAGTTGGTCGCTGTGGCCAAAAATTATCCAAAGAACATAAATTGGTTGTGTTTTATTTAAGGAATGGGTTGGGACAGTATGTCGGGGTTTGTTTGTATTTAGGTTTACGCCCGAAGGAAAACCGTATTCGGCATACGCGGTCATGGGACAGCGAGCTACATGTGGCTCCCAAGCTACAGGTTGGGCACCCCTGTTTTAAAGGGTGACAGTAGTGACCATTTCTCTCTGATTACCTTGTCATTCAAGTCTCTAGTAGGCGTCATTTCTAAATGCACAAATAGTGTGTATGCAGCAGTATTCTTTCCATCAAAATTATGGAAACTCCCGACAAACTTCATTCTTAAATGGAACCTGTCAGCAGGATTGTGCACAGTAACCTACAGACAGTGTCAGGTCGGCGCCGTTATACTGATTAAAATGATACCTTGGGTGATGAAATCTTGTGGTTGTTGTTTAGGCTAAGTTCACACGTTGCAGAATTGCCGCCGAAATTTCCGCGGCAATTCTGCGCCTCCTGCCGCGGGTATATCGCATGCAGAATTAGCATGCATATACCCGCAGAAAACTAGCGTTTTGCAAGCATAATTAGCTTGCAGAATGCTAGAGTTTTCCAAGCGATCTGTAGCATCGCTTGGAAAACTGATTGACAGGTTGGTCACACTTGTCAAACATAGTGTTTGACAAGTGTGACCAACTTTTTACTATAGATGCTGCCTATGCCGCATCTATAGTAAAAGATCGAATGTTTAAAAATAATTTAAAAAAATAAAAAACATGGTTATACTCACCTGCAGACCTCAGCGGCGTCCGTTCCTATAGCTGTTGTGCGGTGAAGGGCCTGTGATGACGTCACGGTTTGTGATTGGTCACGTGACCGGTCACATGCGGTCTCGCGACCAATCACAAGACCGTGACGTCATCGCAGGTCCTTCACCGCCCAGCAGCTATAGGAACTGAAGCGGCAGAGTGCAGCGGAGAGGCCGGAAGACTGCGGGGGACATCAAAGGTGAGTATATCGCTATTTTTTATTTTAATTCTTTTATTTTTTACCAATTATATGGTGCCCAGTGCGTGGAGGAGAGTCTCCTCTCCTCCACCCTGGGTACCAACCGCACATGATCTGCTTACTTCCCGCATGGTGTGCACAGCCCCGTGCGGGAAGTAAGCAGATCAATGCACTCCTATGGGTGCAGAATCGCCGCGATTCCGCAATTTTAATGAACATGCTGCGTTTTTTTCTGGAATGCGATTCCGCTCAGGAAAAAGATGCAGCATGTGCACAAAAAATGCGGAATGCATTCTGTTACATAGGATGCTTAATGGTAGCGTTTTTTTTGCGGTTTTATAGCGTTTTTATAGCGAAAAACCGCGAAAAAAACCCGAAAAATATGCTACGTGTGCACACAGCCTTAATCTTTATTTTTAGTTTTGAGTTAATGATATGCTCGTGCCCTGGGCGGCCTGTGGGGGGTCTTCATGTGGGGCTCTGATTAGGTATTCATAATGCAGACTGCTGACAGGTCACTGATCCCACCCTGACTGCCCTTAGTTTACATAATGAATACCATCACATACTGAATAAAAAAAAAAATGCTTCTGCAGGCAGGTGCCGGCCGTGGCCCCTACACTGCAGCATAATCGCATGATTTCTGTGCACTTAATCCCTTTTGCTGATTTAACTGAGCGAGGGGAAAAAAAAGTCAATTTGAAAATGGTGCCCGCCGCACCTGCACAGTAGCAGCTATCGGTGTGTGTATAGAGATCCGACAGCTGCTATTGCGCAGGCGAAATCGCCTTGCTGGTGAAGAAAAAAACAATTTCCTCCTCCAAGATGGCGCCACTTGTGCCTGCGCAACAGCAGCTATCAGCGATCTCTGAGAGCTGCTACTGCGCAGGCGCAGCGGGTGCCTTTTTCAAATTGACTTTTTTTTTCCTCCAGTTCAATTAAATCAGCAAAATGGATTAAGTGCACAGTAACCATGCAATTATGCTGCAGTGCAGGTGCCATGGCCGACACCTGCCTTCAGAAGTGGATTTTTTTATTCAGTATGTGATGGTATTCATTATGCCGCCCTGGAGCACGGGCATATCATTAACTCAAAACTGAAAATAAAGATTAAACAACAACCACAAGACGGATTTCATCAACCAAGGTATCATTGTAATCAGTATAACGGCGCCGACCTGACACTGTCTGTAGGTTACTGTGCACAATCCTGCTGACAGGTTCCCTTTAAGTCAATAGATTCCATTGGTATATATTCGATTGTGTCATAATAAATAGAAGCCATAATGCTGATGTGAAAAGAGACTAATCTAGTACTGACCCCTGAAATCAGAGTAAACTAGGGTAGTGAACATTTTTTTATTATTGTGACACTTTTGGATACATATAAATAAACTGTTCCTCTTCATATGTAGATTGTGTTTAAAGATTTATGTACAAAATAAGAGAAAATAGAGGAAAAAAATATAATATCCTTTAAGATTTCATATATAAAATATTTGACAATGAACTGGCCTTGTAGATATTTACAGTATAGTGCCCTCAGGAACAGATGCACAGTTTAACATTCCTTCCCAGACACAGTTAGGGTGCCCTTCTCCTGCCATCTCTCAGAGGGCATAGGAGACTATGGAAAGCATGTCTTCCACTGGAATTTAGCCACCAAATGTCATTCTGCTGTCACCTGACAGTCTTGCAGAGATGATTGTAGCATCACAAGGAAAAGAAAAAGTTTAGCTTATTAACTATGTGCTTCCTGATACATCTTCAACCACTAAGGCGAGGGTTTGGATCCACACAGTATCAATCTAGTAATAATTTACAAATCCCAGCAGAGAACTTGAGGCATCTTTCACATAGTGGTGCACCAATCACCTTATGGAAACATCGGTCTTAAATTGTAATTTTTTTTCTTTAAGAGGTCTGTTCCGTCCTTGCTTTGTGGTAATCAAGACCCTTTTTACAGGGCTACAGAAGTGCAGTAGTGCTTCAGGGTGCATGGTAGGATACCCCTGTTGATCTGGTGGAACTCAACCAGCTGAATAAGGTCTAAAAATTTGGTTTGTCCGTCATCCATTGAGTAGAAAGGCTTGGAATCTTCCTCACACTAAAATGAGATAAAAAGTAGTCAAATATGTGTTCAGTATAAACCTACGATATACGGTGCTGTATAGAGCAATGCATACACATGTAGCGTAAAGCTGGTCAACTCAACTGGGAGATGAGAAATAAACCCATATTGTTATCAGATGTTGATGTATTCATGTATTGGACCCGTTGAAGCGCCTTTGTGCACAAAACGGCCGTCGTCCATCTTTTCGCACCTCCACCCTCCTGCATCCATGTTTTTAACAATTGTTAAATAAACAAACAGTTTTTATTTTGACTGGTGCCATTATTTTTCTTCTTATTGCACATATTCAGGCATTGTCTCACATTTATTTTTATTTCCGATCAAACTATGGTAGGAGCCTGCTACACAAGCTGAGACCTAGCTGGCAATGCTTATTGGTAATATCGATATGGAAATCATTCTAATTTATTTGCTGCATATAAAAGTCATTTATTTCAGGGCGGAAAATTCTGACAATAATTGGCCAGTGTAAAGAGTTGTCCCAAAAAGACAGCTCCTAGTTTCCCTGATAATGACAGCTGATCACGAAGGGTATCAGAAGCTGGACCTGTTGATCGTCAGGCTGGCTTCATTTTCTAAAAAAGTTGTAATGCTAGGGCAACCCACTATTCTGTATGCTAGACTACTTCAAAGTGGATTTTTATCCAAGAATTTCTAGAACATTTCTAGCAATACCTAAAATCATGTGAAGGGCTAGGCATACACTTATGATGCTCACTGTCACAAGTGTTTCATGCCAACCTGGGAGATCAAGGGGTAGAAGATCACTGAGTATTGTGAATCGCAGATCTTTCATTTAGCCTGTGTATTTGGATCCCATACTGAATGAATTTAGTTTCCTTTGGTGCTGAGGAGGTTAACAACGCTTTCTATGCTGGTCAGAAACATGCAGCTCCATTACATCTGCTTCTGATCCGGTTGTTAAGGTTTCCTATAGAGACTCTCTCTGTCCTGCCAGTGAAAGCTCTCCTTCCTTGCTCTTAGGGACGCTCTGATGTGTGCTAAAGCTAAGTAGGTGAAGTTTGGAGTTGGAGTTGTGCTGTTTTGTAGTTTGCTGTTGTATGTGTATGTTTATCTACTGGTCCCTTTTCCCATTTAGTTTATTCCTCCCTGAAGATCGTCACAACGTGACACTCACTGCCTATTATTATGTTTAAAGGGAACCTGTCAGGTCCTATAAAGCAATTAACCTGCAGATATAGAGTTAATCTGCAGGCTAGTAGCATTATGGAGGTGCTTGGCCACTGTACTTAAAGTGCTGTATCTGGGAGAAAATGTTGAAAGCCACCGGCTTTCAGTCATGCAGCCACCATTCTCAGCACTGAGAGCAGCTGCAAGCATGCCCCGGCCCTGATAGCCAGCTCAACATTGCATAAGTGCGGATCCGGCTGTAAATCTGTGCTGGGGCATGGTTACAGCCGTCGCTCTCATGGGTGAGGATGCATGACTGTAATTGCTCTGGGCACACCTCCATGACTGAAAGCTGGCGACTCCCATGAAAAATAACATTCATTTCCTCCCAGGTACTGCACTGACAGTTTGCCTTTAAAAGTTGCATTATGGTGTAATTATCATGCACCTATGATAAAAGTGTTGAAGTGTTGGAATCCCTTTTATGACCATCTAAAGGGACAACCTAAAGTAATAAGAGTCCATGATTCTGGGACTGCATGGCAAAAGTTGCTGACTTGGTGGTGTTGGTAGGACAGAACATTGAGATTCATGATTTAAAAACATGGCAAATACCATACACAACCAATGGACAAGAGTGGTCATTTATAAGAGCCTAACTACTTTCACGTAGTGTTTATGGCTTTATGTTTCGGCAGATCATTTTTTGTAGAAGAATTAAGCAATCGCTCAGAATTATTCCACTAACTTATTGAACCCATCAGAAAGGTTTCAGTTAGAAAAAAATCTAAACATGTTATTTACGAGTTCAAATGTGAGCTGAAGGCATATAAAAAAAAAATGTAGTTTGGTAAGTCAGGAATATGTGATGGCCTGTCATCAGGGTTCATGTAATAAAAAAATGTAGAAGTTGCCAGAGGCACATAGTCACCAATAATTCCACATTCCCAAAAAGTAATGCAATCCACCGCATTATGAGACATGCATCTGTCTTATTTTTAATTCTTCACACTTAATTAGATAATATCTTATGTTCATAATACATTTTAACTGTTTCAATCTAATTTCTGTCCAAATATTTTGTGCAAATGGTCATTCCCAGCTACTAACAGTCATTACCTAAAAGTAGGTTGGACCATAGAACTTTTATCCTATTGCTGTGGGTTAACGGGCTTATTTGCTCATGACACACACTCGTTTGCCGGTTGGTGTATAAGCAACTAATAATGGGTGTAGAAAACTAAAATGAACAAATAAACAAACTATATAAAAAAAATGACAAAATGAGGTAAGGGCAAAAATAACACTACCTTAGTTCACCTCATAGTTTTCGTTGTTACCCTTGGTGTTTGTGGTCCTAAAAAGGTGTTTCTGATCTATATGCACTCCTCAGGACTATGAAGGAAAAGGAATTATGGAAATTACAGGATTGTTAGACATCTTAGTGATTTGCAAATGATGAAAAAATGGAGACAAAATTGTCAAAATCTCTTGATTTTTTCATTCTCGAGTATGAGCGTCATGCTCAATAATGCTCTTGCTTACACTCCTTGGTTGTTATCAATGAGGCTATGAATCATTGTCTGAGGAATCAAACAAATCACCAAGATCTGCTACTGGCAGCTCCCTTTGCAGTTGCCAACCAATGATGTTCTAGATGTGCTCGATAAGAGACAAGGCAGGGACGCCGTAGACCATGGTAGCATGTTTAGGCCACACAGACTGATTACAGTAGCACAAGCAATGTGCAGCTTTGGCATGTTCACATTGAAAAACGACTTGTGGGAACACTTTGGAGACCACAAGGGCAACCAGTGATATAACCATTTCTCCAGACCATCCTCAAGCTATCATTTTCTTCAAATTAAAAGTGGGACTCATCACTCAAGAGGATATTCCTCCATTGCTTTATCCCAGGCTTCAGTCTCCATCTGCAGACCATGCTGACAACTCCAAGAAGATGTCCTACTCCCGATTATGGTGTGTGGTGTTATAATGTACGGTAGTCAGATCCATCTAGTCTTTATTTCAAGTACACTAACAGCTTGGTGTTGAATGGATTTGGTCATGCAACCACTAGTACGGCCTTTTCTCCGAAGTATCCCCAAGAGTCATTTTTCAACATGACAGCGCCAGACCACATGTTGCTCATGCTACACTGATTAGTCTGTATAGTCTAAACGTATATCCATGGTCTGCAATGTCTCTGGCTTGTCTCCCATTAAGCACATCTGGGATGTCATTGTTTGTCAACATCTTAGGGAGCTGCCGGCAGCAGATCTTGACGATTTGTGACCCCAGGTGCAAGCGGTGTGGCAGAACTTTCTTCAGATAACTATTAATAACATGACTGATAACACGCTGAGGTGTGTAAGTTCAAGTATTTATGCGCTCATAATCGGTACTATATAATTGGAGATGTTTTGAAAACTTTGTTTCCATTTTTTTAATAATTTGCATTAACAGGTCTATCCATCCAGTGATTTCCATAATTCCATAACTTTGCCATATTGGTGTTGCAGTTTCAATTTTGAGGAGTGTATGTTGGGCCTAGACACTAAAAGAGACAAACCTTGTGGACCTGCCTGTTCAACTAGTAAGCCATGCTGCTCAGTCCTGGGCGACATTTAAAGTATATTTTTCAAAGAGAGTAGAGTCAAACATACCTGGCTGAAATCAAGCAGCCAGTGGCTGACACATGCTGCCTGTGGATCGGGCACCATGTGTCAGATGTCAGATTCCCTTTATATGACTGCCAAGCAGCAAACAAGTCAGCAAGTCAGGTGGTGTAAAGCTGCCAGTATAAATGAAGAGGTAGGCTATTATGTCATCTTACGAATGGTAGACGGATCATAAATGAACTCACAGGTCATTATAGCAAAGCCTCAGAATACAGACATGGGGCTAACACCTCTAATCTCTTGATATGCTCTTTACTATGTGTAAGTAATGGGTGCACTATAAGCCGTGGCTCTCCATCTGTTGCAAAACCACAACCCCCAGCGGGCTTTACTGTAGGTTACTACAGAAGTTTTTTAAGGCTTAGAGACCATTGTATGTGCATATGTATATCAGAAAAAAACAAGGTTATTCATTAAAAATGCTGGTCAAAAGATATTTATGGGTGTGAAATGGATGGAGTGCCAGAACAGACAGGTGCAAGGAATTCAAGAGCAGAATAATGAGATTCTGTGAAAGATAAACAGGTCAAAAGGCTTGTAATAAAATATGCTGCAATCATTTTAACGGGCTTATCTGACAGTTGGGACAGAATTAATGGCTGTCACGTTATCAATCTGAGGCCGGTAGTTAAACAAGCTCATTAAACTCTGCTGCTTCACAGTCATAATTGCTGGACGCATTGCAGAGCTGCAGTCAATGTTCTCCTTTTGCAGTCACATACCGGTAAGATGAGGTAGTGCTTGATCTTCTGTAAGTGACACAATGACAGGACAAATCCTTTGGGGTTTCTTGTGCTTTCTCGCACTAGGAAAACTCTGCAAAGAGACAAAGAAAGAGTGTTTATAAGAGTGGCTTCAGTTTCCCCTAAGACCTTCAGTCGGAGGCCTCTCGCCTATCCAAATCAGCACTGATGAGGGGCAAACATTCCAAAACATGTGTCTGAAAATGGAGGGTTTTTTTTGGTTTCTTATCGTATGTCATGTGGCAAGTTTCATTAAGGGTCGATATTGTCTTTTAGGATTACCACATCCAATAGGTGGCACTAGAGTCCTCTTCCTCTGTCAAAAGGCAATTTCCATATCAGAGTGAAGCAATCCATTCTCGGGGGGGGGGGGGGGGGGAGTGAAAAGCAAAGGCTTAAAGGGTCTTCATACGGTATAATGGAATATTCAATCATTTACTGATTGGGGAAGGACTGTCTAGTGGGACTCCCATACATCTCAGAATGAGAGAAGCAGAGCTAGTTTATGGATGCTCTTACATTGACTTTACATGAACATCAATGGCCATTGACTATTATACAGCCTCACTCTCTGCGTTGAAGTTCTCTGCACAGCAGCTAGCTGGGAGGACCACTGTGCAGGAATTAGTGGAAGAGACCTCAATCACTTAGTTCTCACTTCTCAAGATTGTGCCAGAATTCAGACCACCACCATCATAATCTTATCCTACTGATATGCCAGGATTTTTTTAAATTCTTTAGTTGCCATGCCCTGGAAAAAAACTACCAAGAAAACCACTCAAAACGGTTGGATTTTATATGAATATTACAGCAAAGAGGCAACTTAAACACATCGTGTCACTAAGCCACTAACATTTTCCAAAACATGTATTGGAGCCCTCCATCTAATGTGTAAGTGAGCCTACTGACTTTCTGCAGCAGCAAGATGATGTAAGAAGAGAAAAGGCATTTTTAATGTAAACACTCAATCTTTTTGTGTTTTCTTCCGGTGGTGTCTGGTATTAGCTTATAGGGAAACCCCCACTGACCTCAAGAAACGGGCTTTGAAGAGCCCCCATGTGAATGGAAAGGTAGTTAATAATGAGCACTGCCAACCCATTCATTCCTAATAGACCCATCAGAGATAGCCAAGAGCTACTCTTGACTAGTCTTCTGGACTTCCCAGAGGTCAGGACCCCAGCGACCGGGAAGATATCCTCAATCCTATATAAAGGGATTACTTCCAAACTTGGCACAACCAATGTATAGTGCATTTGCACTGCATGATTATCGTTAATGCATATTCCTAGGAATAAGTGATACTTTTGCATTGTAAATGGACCTGAAGATGAAGAGCTGTGGTTACTTGGACAAATCAGTGTCATAGAGCTAAAAAAACATATAAAATAATTGAGGGATAATAGCAAAGTGTACACAGATTAATGACTCAGTTTTAGACTTATGAAGTGTGATTTATAGTGAGTGGTTAGGCAAGGCAGGGTATAATAATATGTGTCCTGATGACAGGTCTACATTACGTCAGAGCAAATCAGGAGCTTCTAGAGAACAAACTGTTTACAATAAACAAGATAACGATGCCATAAGAGGACAGATATTTAATAGCTGCCATTCAATTTCTGACAAAAATACTTAATTAATCTCTGAAGCTGGTGAAAATATGATTACATGGATCTTACCCGTCCACCATTCCTTGTTGTGTTATGAGGCGTTGAGTCTCATCTCGGGACAGACGCCCATGATACCATGGCTGAGTCTTGTGTATCACTGACAGAATGGAAATACAATGGGTGTAACTACGGATGAACTGTATGGCAGCTTATACATCTGGAGACAAACAAAATCATGTAATAAACATACTCTATATGGACAAAAGTATCTTGCACCCTATGTATTACACCTACAGGAGCATTTATAATGTGCCATTCTAAATTCATAGGTATTATTATGGAGTTGGTCCCCTCTGTGTAGTTACTGTATAAAAGCTTATTAGTGATGAGCGAGTGTACTCGTTACTCGGGGGTCCTCCGAGTATTTATGACTGCTTGGAGATTTCGTTTTCCTTGCAGCAGCTGAATTATTTACATCTGATAGCCAGCTTGATTACATGTGGGGATTCCCTAGCAAACAGGCAACCCCCACATGTACTCAGCCTGGGTAGTAGATGTAAATCATTCAGCTGCCGGGATGAAAACTAAATCTCTGAGCAATTACAAATACCCGGAGGTCACTCGAGCAACGAGTACACTCCCTCATCAATAAAGCTTATCCTTTTCTGGGAAGTTTTTGTTCGAATTTTTGACCATTTTATTCAGAAGAGCATTTGTGAGGTCAAACACTGATGTGACCTGGTTCACAATCTCTGATCTAGTTCAGCCCACTTGTGTTGGATGGGATTGAGGTCAGGGCTCTACTTGGTCAATCATGTTCTTCTACACTAAATACATCCAACCATGATTTTATGGACCTCCCTTTGTGCGCTGGGCCTGGAACAGAAAATGGCTTTCTCAAAACTGTTTTCATGAAGTTGGAAGCCAGAGTTGTCCACAAGATTAAGAAAAAAGGGGACCAATTCCCGAGAAACAACCCATATTCTTATCCCTTCTCCATCACACTGCAAAATAGAGAACATGTTTCCACTGCTCCAGATAAAGGAAGGAAAAATCCAACTTTCCAAGTTCAATCTAAAAGCCACAGATTTATTGTTCCCATCATGGCTACTAGTGGAGGAGCATGCAGTAATAAAGGTACCGTCACACTAGGCGATATCGCCAGCAATCCGTGACGTTGCAGCGACCTGGATGGCGATATCGCTGTATTTGACACGCAGCAGCGATCTGGATCCCGCTGTGAAATTGCTGGTCGCTGCTAGAAGGTCTGCACATTATTTGGTCGCTAGGTCGCCGTGTATCGCCGTGTTTGACAGCAAATGCGACGATACCAGCGATATTTTACACTGGTAACCAGGGTAAACATCGGGTTACTAAGCGCAGGGCCGCGCTTAGTAACCCGATGTTTACCCTGGTTACCAGCGTAAAAGTTAAAAAAACAAACAGTACATGCTCACCAGCGCTTCCCCCAGCCTCTGCTTCCTGACACTAAAGCGCCGGCCCTAAACTGAAAGTGAAAGCAACAGCGGTGACGTCACCGCTCTGCTGTTAGGGCCGGAGCTCAGTCAGCGTCAGGATGCAGAGGCTGGGGGACGCGCAGGTGAGCATGTACTGTTTGTTTTTTTAACTTTTACGCTGGTAACCAGGGTAAACATCGGGTTACTAAGCGCGGCCCTGCGCTTAGCAACCCGATGTTTACCCTGGTTACCCGGGGACCTCGGCATCGCTGGTCGCTGGAGAGCGGTCTGTGTGACAGCTCTCCAGCGACCACACAGCGACGCTGCAGCGATCGGCATTGCTGTCGCTATCGCTGCAGCGTCGCTTAGTGTGACGGTACCTTTAGACTTGTCCATCTGCCTTCTGCAATTGAAAAACAGGTTTCCCATGCTCAGTGGTTTGGAGGTGGCTAATGGACAGGTCTGGTCTTCCGTCAGCAGCCATGATGAGAACAGCAGAGCTATGCACTCTGTAAGGAGGTCTTCAGCATCAAGTGCAGGAAGAGAACCTGTAATACTTAAGTCAACACCTTTACGGTATTCTGATGTTAGTGTTGTGTGACCACATTTTGTCTGTGGTCATGGTAATAGATATAGGTAATGTAGAGGTAGAATACGCCCTTCACAGTGATTTTTTTCTTGCAAGAATTGCATTGATCTGGTTGTCCATGCACATGAAGTTGCTGCAAACAGTTTAAAAACATATCTGGCCATGTGTAATATCCCATGTAATGTGGGCGTTAAAAGAAAAAAGTTATGTCATATGGCTACATGAGATGAGAATTTTACAGAAAAATTACATTTACATTGACAGTGGAGAAATGCACATACAGTCCTTATAATCCTTATGTGCTGTTTTTACAGTGTAATTGGTAACTGGTAATTGGTAAAGGTGTATTCTCATCCTGTTAAACAGACCTGCACTACTTGGCGTTGTCTGGCACGGTGTGGGTAGACTATACCGGTGAGTTGTTTTTTTCTGTAGGAGAATAGACAGCATTATACATATATAATTTTATGTGATAACACTTATTGTCAGACAGGAACAGAACAGAATTTGTATCATAATGGTGTGAGGAAAAATTGTTTAGCTGCTCAAAGGCAACAGAAAAATCTAATAAAAAATAACATACAAGATCAACAATCTACAGAGTTATACTATATATGATATTGCAATATATGATGAAATTAATCAGTCACTGCTGTCTGGGGGAGCCCCATTTTATTATTACTAATTGTGGTAGAGGTTGCTCTACTTGTCATCTGATTCATGAAGCCAAAACTGTGGACAGCATGAATCAGAGCCTGCACAATTGCAGCCAGGTATGTCTTTCTCTAAAATGCTCTGGCATTTTTTTTAAAAAAAAGCTTGAATTAAAAATCTGCTCAGGGACCATAATCAAAGACAAGACCAGGACTACACCTGATTAGCTCTCCCCAGAGTCCTTTTAGGTGATTTACAGGTCTCACGCTATGGGAGTGAGCATCGGTGCTGGGAAGAGTTTGCAGGTTGTAGCGCCAGATGTCTACAGCTATGGTTCCATCCCCAGAAAGATCTTTAAAATATATATTCTCTGAAACCCCAGACTCTGATTCATGATGACAGGTTCCCATTAAGTTAAAGCCACACTCTGAAATGCTATAGTATGTAAACATTCAATATATGGAAATGGAACTGCATTACTGCTGTAGAAAACATGTTAAAAAATGAAGGTACTTAGCGCACAAATTGGCTAATTTGTGAGAGCCCAACAGCCAGCGACAAGGTGTACTCCTTTGTTGGGACCCTAAACCTAATATACCTCTCTCGGACTAAAAACCTACAATTATATGGGCAGATAGGATAAAGCTCTATTTAAAAATGCCTTAGGCTGATGGGAGGAGTGCTCAGATGGAGGGATTGTACTACAAACACGGTGGCTCAGTGGTTAGCACTGCAGCCTTGCAGCACTGGGGTCCTGGGTTCAAATCCCACCAAGGACAACATCTGCAAGGAGTTTGTATGTTCTCCCCGTGTTTGCGTGGGTTTCCTCCCACATTCTAAAGACACACTGATAGGGAATTTAGATTGTGAGTGATAATGTGTGCAAACTGTAAAGCGCTGCGGAATATGTTAGCGCTATATAAAAATAAAGATTATTATTAAACATAAAAAACTGACCGTCACTGCCAAACAGAGAAAGGTAAGAGTGAACAGGTTCAAGATAAGAGAGACAGTCTATATAAGGCTAGGTTCACATTGTTTTAGGGCGATCCGTTTAATGGATCCGTTACTTAGTGGCACTAACGCAATGTAATGGATCCGTTAACGTGCCCATAGATTTACATTATCGTAACTCATCCTAACATATGTCAAAATCGGCATGCGTTACTTTGTGACGCACCCTCGAACGCCATTTAACGTGTTTTCGGGTACGTTAGGTCTAACGCACAGCGCTCGCTGTGCATAGACCTCTATTGCTAACGCATGCCAAAACAATGGTACCATGCGTTAGCGCATACGTTAGCATGGTTGTAGCAAAAAAGCGATTTTGGGCATCAGCGTTAGTACGATGTGAACCTAGCCTAACTAACAAATTAAAGCTGTACTCTGAAATGCTATGGTATATAAACATTGAATATATGAAACTGGAACTGGCTTATGGGCTCACACGAAATGGCCAATTTGTGCGCTAAGTACCTACATTTTTTAACATGTTTTCTACAGCAGTAATGCTGTTCTGATTTCATATATTGAATGTTTTCATGCTATAGCATTTCAGATTGCAGCTTTAATTTTTTTAATTACATAAAGTGGCTCTCTTAGCTTGCACCTGTTCACATTTGTCTTTTTTGGTTTGGAAGTGCCGGTCAGTTTTTCTATTTGCAGGATCCCTTTAAGCATATATAGCTCACACCTTATTTTTATGTGATATTATATGTTACTATATATCCATAAATATATTCTTCTAATCTGCAGATATAGATATTCAGTATAATTGATAATACCTACCCTCCAGGACTGGGCCTCTTCAAGGGCCACTGAAAGTGCTTCAAGAGGATTCTCTATTACTCGACCAGTACACCCCGAAAAATCCATAGGAACCAAAGTGCTATCAGATACACTGCGCTATGAAGAACAAAATAGTTAGTGACAAATTTTTGATAACCCAAAAGGCTCAATATTAATATGCTAAAAGAAGGTTCAATGCGGCTCAAAAAAATGACTGCTTTCTTACTGAAACACCACCAGTTTTGTCTGTTGGGGTATCTGATATTGCAACTCAGCCTTTTTCAATTCAACAGTGGCCATGAGTTTATGGAAAAAAAATCATCCATGTTTTTCTTCAATTTTACAAATGTTAAGTAATGTGAAAATGCGCATTTAATGTGAACTTGTCATATCAAAGAATGAAATGCTCATTGCAATGATGACAGAGCCGTTGTGCCCCATGTAGATAATGCCTTGTCATATCTGTTAGTATCTGTCATATCTAGTAACAGGTCTCTTGCCCATCTGGCTGAAAACAAAAATTTGATGATATATCTATGGTACATGTGTAAATTTGACAACAAACTTAAACACTTGTCCACAAAAAAGTCCAACATGTGCCTGAGTTGTAACTGTTCCCAACCTGCCCAGACCTGTGTCTCCTGTGAATAAATGCCGCCTGCCTGTCTTGATTCATACCTCTCTACAACCAACCTTGACATGGCGGCTTTGTCTGACTATAATACCGTCAGCTGTACTATACCACTGATATGTCACTTCAGGTCAACTCTGGAGACTATTGACGCAACAGTAACCTGGGATCCACTTGTGGATATAAAGATAATCCCTCAGACTCTGCATCCTCAATTAACCTCTATGCAAATCCCATAACTACCTAGTGGGGTCCCCCTTTGGTTCTTCACACTCTTTTCTTGTAATTAATTTATCATGATGTTATATCTTTTTTGCATGTTGGTAGCCATTGTTTTGAGAACTTTCAAGTTCCAATAAGAACGTAAATTTGTAAACTATAAACATTTCTTATATCAGGTTTTATTTTGCATGTTTATGAATGTTATAAAGAAGGTGTCCACATAGTTCAAAATACATAAGAAGTCCTTCGCTAAAAAATTATCGGTATACAAAAACTTAATTTAAAGTGGCATTACACTAGAAATCTTGTCCCCTTCAAAAAAAAAATTGATTTAGACCATTTACTGCTGAATGCTGTGTTTTTAAGCTACGAATTAGCGTGAAAGTTACCAACTGAATTCAGGTGACTTTCGAAACGCTGTAGTTAGAACATTATTTATGCTGAACGTCACATCTAAATTTCATCAATGGAAACCCAGTTGTACCCACAGATATTGGCAGATAAATGATTGGTACTTTGGTTAGATTTGTGGTTGTTTAACATATAGCAATGTCATCAAAGACAACAAGCTTCATGATGTTCAGAAAACGGCCTTCTGAAATTCTTAATGTTTGGCCAACTTTTAAAAGATTACCAATATCTAAATATTCCAAGATAAAATAGGTCTCCATGAAAAGATGGAGAAATACCTTATGTTAAGCTGAGGTACATAAAGATATATTTAATTCTCATACAATAATTGTCCACTTGGTGATATACATAGCATTATAATATGTTCCATGATGTGAAGGAGACATATGTCTTGCATAAAAGACATAACTTAATAAATCCAATGGTTGCTGTGAGCTGTAAAATTGACATGAACTTATACTGTGTACTTTTGTGTATGACCAATATCCTTGTGGATCTATAAATTAGAGTTTGAGCTATGTGCACAGTAGTAGTGTAATACTGTGCAGCTTTACTACTGAACAGATGTGTAACCAGAAGCTGTTATTGGAATATTTTACTTAGTCTCTGGCACCTCATTATATTTTCCCTTCTCCTGCTTTAATGATTGCTATTATGCAATGTGTGCCCATTCATCAAGGTTATGATATCAGCAGATGAGTGGGCTGATTATGTTGTAGGCAATGACCTGAGCAATTTTGTACAGACCATAGAATGCCAAAAGAAGCCAAAGAGCCTGCTATAGAAATGGAGTATGGTGAACTTTAGAACTGTCCATAGAGTACTTTGCCAAGAGACAGCATGAATTGAAGGGCTTAATTTTGACTGTTTATATGGGTACTAGATGGTGGCCCGATTCTAACACATCGGGTGTCCTAGAATATGTATGTCCACATAGTATATTGCCCAGCCACGTAGTATATTGCCCAGTTACGTAGTATATTGCCCAGTTACATTGTATATTGCCCAGTGACGTAGTATACAGCACAGAGCCACATAGTATATTGCCCAGTGACGTAGTATATTGCCCAGTGACGTAGTATACAACACAGAGCCACGTAGTATATTGCACAGCCCATGTAGTATATTGCCCAGCTACGTAGTATATTGCCCAGCCACGTATGACACAGGTTAAAAAATAAAAAATAAACATATACTCACCTTCCGCAGGCGCGTTGTAGCTCTGTCGCCTGTGTGGGGTGCAGGCGGCAGCTTCCGGTCCCAGGGTGTGATGACGTCGCGGTCACATGACCGTGTCGCGGTCACATGACCGTGACGTCATGGCAGGTCCTTCTGCCAGACCATCCTTGTCACCGGAATGTGCCGCTTGCATCGCGAGGAGCGGGAAAGGCGGCGTAGGTGAGTATATAATCATTTTTTATTTTTTAAATTATTTTTAACATTAGATGTTTTTACTATTGACCCTGGATAGGCTGCGTCAATAGTAAATAACTTGGTCACACAGGGTTAATAGCAGCGGTAACGGAGTGCGTTACCCGCGGCATAACGCGGTCTGTTACCGCCGGCATTAACCCTGTGTGAGCGATGACCGGAGGTGTGTATGCGGGCGCTGGGCAGTGAGTACAGGGAGTAAGGAGCAGCCATTTTCTTCCGGACTGTGCGTGTCGCTGATTGGTCGTGGCAATGGTCGTGGGCGTTTTGCAACGACCAATCAGCGACTTGGATTCCATGACAGACAGAGGCCGCGACCAATGAATATCCGTGACAGACAGAAGGACAGACAGACAAAGACAGAAGTGACCCTTAGACAATTATATAGTAGATTGTTTTCTCAATATATGTCTCGTCTCACATCCCATGTTGTGCCATCACCACATTATTCCTATAATACCTGTTTTTTAAGGTCTGTCCAAGACTGCGGACTGCGCCTGGAGAGCTGGTAGTTTTTATACAGCTGTGCTCCATACTGCAAGAAAGAGAGAAAGATAGTGAAAACTATCTTGTTCCAGTCTAAAGACTTAACATAATCAAAATCAGAATGCATTGTTTATATGCAATAAAAGGTCTGCAGAAATCATGGTGAAAATCCATGAGACATGGATTTCTAAACAACGCAAGACATGGCTTCAGGGAAAACATGGTTTCCTTGACAACTGCAGGACATAGTTTCCTAGAAAACCACAAGTTATGGCTTCATGGACAATCACAGGTCATGAGTCATGACTTTCTTGACAACTACAGGACGTGGCTTCCTCGAAACCCACCTGACAGTTCTTCCTGGACAACCACAGGAAATGACTTGCCGAAAAGTCACAGGACAGGTCATCTTGGACAATTGCATAGCTTCCTAAAACATAGTTTCCTGGGTAACTGCAGGACATGGCTCCCTGGACAGCCACAAAACATTGCTTCGTGGACAATCACAGGGCATGATGTTCTTGACAACTAAAACCACTGGGCAGATCTTTCTGTACAACATAAAGATGTGGTTCCTTGGAAAACCACAGAGCATGGCTAACTGCAGTACCACAGGAAATGGCTTCATGGAAAAGTATAAGAAATAGCTTCCTGGACAACCTTGGGATATAACTTTTGGGTTCACCTTAAACAGACGGATAGCAGTAAGCCAGCAAGTACGAGATGGTTCGTCTTCGCTGCACAAAATCTTAAGCCCCTTAGTGCCACTCCGCATCTTGTATGGCTGAAAGGATTCAGTAAAACATTGTTAAAACAGATATAACCAAGACAAAGAGTTTAGAAATAAGGAAGCTGATAAATGCCAAAACACTTACCTTCAGGCAGAAACCAAATTCTGTAGGAGCGCTATAGAGCTTCTTTCCTTGTGTCAGGCAATAGGCATTAGATTCATTCACATCAGCAAAATACTGTAAGTGGCGAGGGTCCTGAGAAGTGAGATAACAGCAACAATAGGAAGAATTTTTCGGATACATGTATGGCCACAACATTTCATTCTGTGTTTAACCCTTTGAGGACCAAAGGACATATTTCTCTCATAGTTTTAAACTGAAACCAGTTCGATTTGATAAACGTATGATACAAGGTGTTAGGGTTGGCGGAACGCACCGAGTATATATATGTATTATTAGGTGCGTTGCAACCCGGGGTCCACCGTGCAGGAGAGGAACCTGCTGCTGGCAAATGGCGGCACTATATGGCGGTATAAGCAAACTCTGTTAACTCCACAGAGTTGCTAGGAACAAGATGCTGTGCCCTGTTAACCTCACAGAGGTACACAACTACCAACCAGAGCAAACTGTGGTCATGCAGTCAGAGAAAACAGACAAACAACTCCTCACCGGAGGTGTCGGTATTCTAGCGGCTTATTTCAGCCAAGGCCCTGAATACACTCATACAAACTTCTCACTGGAGGTGCCGGTATTCTAGGGGCTTATTTCAGCCAAACCCTAACCGCATCCAGACATGACCACACTGGTGCTGCGCTCATAGACATTGGTTTGATACTAGCGCATGGCCGTGCGGTTATGCAAACCGTTTATAGCTGCAGCAACTTCAGGACCTTCCTAGAGGACCAATGGGAGCTGCTGCAGTATCTGAGCATGTGACCCCCGACATCCAATGAGAGGTCTTACCCTGGGCATGCTCAGAAGGGGAAAAGCAGGACTTAGTCCCAGAGACGTCTGCTCGCCGCTGACCAGTACTGGCTACAAAGGCAGAGCCTGGAAGAACAGTCGTAACCAGTCGCCCAGTATCAGCCTGAGCCAGACGCTGGGACCGACGTCTCCGCTGAGCAGGCTCCACTGCGGCTGGAGAAGAATGGGAGACCGCAGCGGAGGTGGTTCGAGATTCCCCTGTGCAGGGGCGGAAACTCGACACCTAACGCAGGGTTAAACGCATAGTATTATTGGGCATCTATTGGTTCAAGACTACTAACCTATGTTACTAACAAATGTACTATATACACCAACTTAACACTGAGGTAAGCCACTTTTTTGATATTCTGACAAAAAATTAGGACGGTAATGTTGAGTATTGGAAGATATAATTTGCAAGTGCCCCATACATATTTTGCATGAGCCACTTCATACATGGGAATTTGGTGTACCAATTGTACTAGTATTTTTATACATATTGTAAGTTGGTGTAAAATCTATATAAATTATCTGTTGTGATTAGGATACACACCAAGGAAATATCTGAAAAGGCCTGTAACCATACATATGCCTAACTCCAAAAGTATAGCAGCAGAATCGAGAGCAATGTCTCCAATCATCTTGCACCTAAAATAATGCACAAAGAGATGGTTGGTCTTTAAGTTGGCCATTTACTTAACAATCACAGATAGGAATGTTCCTGGAAAAAAGATTATCATTAAAAAGGCTGTCTTATAAAGACATTTATTAGGGTGTATACACATCATGCAGGCACCTTCCATGCCTGAGGGCCTTCTTAGTCAGAGCAGAGACTTTATATATATAGAGTAACTTCTACTCTGGTGGACTCTGTCCAGCCATGTCTTTGATTAGTTTGCATTGTCAAAGAGTAAGGCTAAATTTCCCCCGACAGAGACAGTATGGTTGTTTTCCCTGGTGATGTCAGCTGATCACCAAATATTTTAGGAGCCAAATGATCAGGTTATTGTTGGGTTAAACTTTGACTGCTGGCTCAACAAGACCACCCGTGATATAGAGCCCTGTGTGTGGTCTTGAAGATTTGATACTTTCTCTTTTGCTCTCATTTTGGATGATTGGTAAAACCAAATTAGAGTTTATAGTTAAATTGGCAAACAACACCCCAAGTAATGGTATCCATATTATTCACTATACACCCCCAGATGTTCTACTTACAGTAATTACTTTATACACAATAATAATAATAATAATAATAATAATAATAATTTTATTTATATAGCGCCAACATATTCCGCAGCGCTTTACAACTTATAGAGGGGACTTATACAGACAACAGACATTACAGCATAACAGAAATCACAGTTCAAAACAGATACCAGGAGGAATGAGGGCCCTGCTGCTCGCAAGCTTACAATCTATGAGGAAAAGGGGAGACACGAGAGGTGGATGGTAACAATTGCTTTAGTTATTTGGACCAGCCATAGTGTAAGGCTCGGGTGTTCATGTAAAGCTGCATGAACCAGTTAACTGCCTAAGTATGTAGCAGTACAGACACAGAGGCTATTAACTGCGTAAAGTGTATGAGAACATGATGGAGGAACGTGATTATGTTGTTGTTTTTTATTAATAGGCCACACAGGGATAATTAGGTTAATGCGTTGAGGCGGTAGGCCAATCTGAACAAATGAGTTTTTAGTGCACGCTTAAAACTGTGGGGATTGGGGATTAATTGTATTAACCTAGGTAATGCATTCCAAAGAATCGGCGCCGCACGTGTAAAGTCTTGGAGACGGGAGTGGGAGGTTCTGATTATTGAGGATGCTAACCTGAGGTCATTAGCAGAGCGGAGGGCACGGGTAGGTTGGTAGACTGAGACCAGAGAGGAGATGTAGGGTGGTGCTGAGCCATGGAGTGCTTTGTGGATGAGGGTAGTAGTTTTGTACTGGATTCTGGATTGGATGGGTAGCCAGTGTAATGACTGGCACAAGGTAGAGGCATCGGTGTAACGGTTGGCGAGGAATATGATCCTGGCAGCAGCATTCAGGACAGATTGGAGCGGGGAGAGTCTGGTAAAAGGTAGGCCAATTAGTAGAGAGTTACAATAGTCCAGACGAGAGTGAATAAGTGAGACAGTAAGAGTTTTTGCAGAGTCGAAAGTAAGAAAAGGGCGAATTCTGGAAATGTTTTTGAGATGCAGATAAGAAGAGCGAGCCAGTGATCGGATGTGGGGGGTGAAAGAAAGCTCGGAATCAAGGATGACTCCAAGGCAGCGGGCATGTTGCTTTGGAGTAATGGTGGAACCGCATCATGTCACAATGGATGCAAAGTATAATTACCTTGGATGTCCCCTTTGCAGAGTAATAGAGGCCAGAGCGCCGAAGGAAAAAAAAGAAGCGTTTCCATACTTTTCGACCACTCTCCTTCATATGTAAGTAGCCTTGGATCTCGGGCCAGCTGCCTGAGTTGAGGAAGTTCTGTCAGGGAGAATAATCATCAAGTTTCAGCCAGGTTACATAAAGTGAGCTTGGGTGTCTTTCCATTAGCAGCCCAGACTTGCTTGAGTTGTCAAGTCTCTGTAATCCTAAACTGGCTGATGCTTTCTTCAGCCTTCTCTAAACTGTCCAGTCACTGTACAGAATGTCCAGGACACTGTCACGCTATCACGAAGAGCTGAGAAATCCAGATTTTAAGCATCTGAGATGTCCTGGACATAGTAGGTCAAGCTCCTTGTTTCTACTTCTTAATTACCCACCTGTATTAGCTCTGAGTGCGACAGTCCTTTGTGAGCTTCTAAATTACCAGCAATCATTTCCTCTGGGAATAAGGCATACTACAAGAGAAAATATAGGACAACATTTATATCGATAGCAAGAATATATTCCCCTCTGAATATGAGATGGAAACAAAATTTTCAGCTCGCTCTCCTGAATTATATTCTTTTTAAACTCTACACTAAATCACTGATTCATCATTAACTTTTGTCTGGTTTTGTGTGTTTTGTGCCTTTTTTGTTTGCACCAATTCATTGTTCTATTTTCTGCCTTTTTTTACATCTATTTTTTATGTGCTCACCTGTTTTGTTTTTTTGCTTTTCGCTTTGTGGATAGAGTCTAGTAATTTCAGAAGTTTTAGCCCGATTCATCAATTGTGACTTTTTACAAAGTTTCAAAATCTGGAGAAACGTCACTTCCGTCCCACCTTGGTGTATTTGTGAGTACACCAACCTTTTGGCACAATTTTTGCAACTTTTGGCACTAAATGTCGCAAAACCAGTTCAAGAAAGGAAAGGAGACCATTCATTTTACATTGCACCAAATTCATGAATCATGTGTGCAATTTTGATGAACTTGACGTCAAACAATTAATACCGCAAAACAATAAAGGAAAGTGACTTAAAAAACGCAAATGATGAACCGCTGCCTGTATTATTTCTTGGACATGATGCTAGACAACTAGGGCCTGATTCAGTAAGGTATTTAAACAGAATTCTGGAGTAAAACATCCTGAATTGAATCTTTCAGCAGTATCTCACCCCCATCCCCAAACTATTTATATGTGCATTTAGCCATTTCAAAGACATGTTCAACAGTTCCTTTAAATGTCCAGTCCGTTCCTGTGTTACTCAGAATTCAACAATTGAATTGAAATGTACTGTAGATCTGAAGCCTCTATCATTCCATCTCTATTCTCCACCCAGTGCCACCACCTTTGCCTGAAGTCACACAGCCTAGAGACTGCCACTCAAGCAGGGGGAGGTGGCACTGAGCAGGGAATAGAGCTGGAGTGACAAAGGTTTCAGATTTTCAGACTCATTTACATATCAATTCAAGCACTGATTTCTCTGTAACTGAGGAACAGACTGTCTAGGTAAAGGTATTGCTGGACTTGTATTGGAAAGAGCTACATGCACATATAAATAGTTTGGGGGTGAAATCCTGATGACAGATACACTTTGAAAAAAAATTGCTACTTTTTTGCATCAAGAAGTTGTGCAATAATTTAGAGATGTTTAGTGTTTTTGCACCAGTGCCAGCCAACTTTTCCAAAATGGACAGAGCTGGGGATGGATGTGGAGCAACTTGAATGCCGCCCATTGAGTTCATGATAAATTACACCACTGACTGGCGTACATCTCTTGTACCAAGGCTGGTTTCACATTTGTGTAGGGCAGAGCTGCCGAGGGCTGCGTACTTCCTCCTTTAAGCCCTGCCCACTACCGCACCTCTTCCATTCAGCTCCGCCTACGTCGGCAGCCCTCCGCAGCTCTGCCCTACGCAAATATGAAACCAGCCTTAGTGTTACTCTGAAGCTGCCATCATGTCTTGGAGTATATAGTGAATGAAAAAAAAAGCATTTGAACACAGTAGTACACAATACTAAAGGCAGGGTAGTAATAGCTTCACAGTGATTGATGATCATGCTACTATGGTTCTATATCTGCGTATGTCGAGCGGTGTGTTGGGAAAAGTTAGAAATGGTAGTTTGCTACTAGGGCTATTTACAGGAGGTTCAGCAGGTACTGTCCTCCGCTTCTCATGATCAGTGAAGCAGAAGCACAATGACTAAAAATATTCGGTAATGTAGAGGAGTCTGACCAGAACAAAGTTGAACGGCAGGCCAGAGAAGAACATGTAATTATCAGAACAGGCTCTGCCACAACCATTTATCTGTTTTCTTGTAGACATAAAATCCTTTGTACTCACCGGAGATCCTCTAAATAGTTCATACTTGGCAAAATTCTTGCGAAAAATGAACTTGCTGTCTCCTCCAGCAGGCCACATGGCCTGCACTTCCACCACGGACTCGTGATCTTCAAGGCATCGTTCTGCAGGACAGAGGAGAGCATTTTTTAATATGGGGATTTTTTTAGATACTTTGGTGTTTTGTTGTGGGGTGACAATCACTAATAGAAGCCATTCCTGAAGTTCCAAGAAATCTACACACAGTAAGGGTTAAAGCAAGCATGCAATATGACTGTGTGCACAGTGCCTTGTGCAGAGTTATTTAATTTATCGCCATTTTACTGCCTGGGTTAGTCTCTATTTGCATCTGTCGGGGGCTCTGTGCACCCTTTAGGCTGTGTGCCAGATTGTGGGATCGTACCCATAAAGGTATTATTCCCATCAAATTGACGTTAATAGACCACATCTGGAACTGTTATTATTGTACAAAGGATATAGCAGAGTATTGTGGCTTCCATAATAAAGTAAAGCCATGATGCAGATATTAATGAGACCTAAAAGTGAGTAGTTAGCACAAATGGCAAATACAGATACAAAGTCATAGACGGAGTTCCTATGGTCATATCCATAAGCATGTATGCTGATGTATGGTGCCACCATGAAACGAATAAAGAAAATAGATGCTCCAGCTCCATAAGAATAAAATTGTAAATCAAATTTAATTAATTTAATTCTTTGTCAAAGGCTTTGGCAAAGATTGCTGCGGAAATTGAAACATCACTTTTCCTTTGTCTATCAGAGTGTTCTGAAGAATGTAATGTTTCAAAGATTGACTAATGAAAGAATTTACAATTTTATTCTTAAAGGGAACCTGTCACCTGAATTTGGCGGGACCAATTTTGGGTCATATGAGCGGGGTTTTCGGGTGTTTGATTCACCCTTTCCTTACCAGCTGGCTGCATGCTGGCCGCAATATTGGATTGAAGTTCATGCTGTGTCCTCCGTAGTACACGCCAGCGCAAGGCAATATTGCCTTGCGCAGGCGTGTACTCCGGAGGACAGAGAACGAACTTCAATCAAATATTGCGGCCAGCATGCAGCCAGCGGGTAAGGAAAGGGTGAATCAAACACCCGAAAACCCCGCCCATATGACCCAAAACTGGTCCCGCCAAATTCAGGTGACAGGTTCCCTTTAAGGCGCTGGAGCATCTGTCTTCTGTATTCACTATTCACGTCTCATCACAACGAAGTTGCGTGCACCTGCCTTACAAGTATAGGTGAGCTGGCCACTTTTTCTTTTGGCCACCATGAAGCATCTAATTCTCCATTATAATTAATATTTCTAGGGGAGAATGCCTCAGTAATACCACATACATTGCAAAATAACCTGATTTCCTTCTCATGGTTTCCATATTTATCTGTAACAACCTCTCTGTGGCTCTGTACACTATTAAAAGTGATACAAAATTGTGATCTACAGGGGCGCCAACAGATAGCAGAGTTCTCTGTGAGAATAATATATGGGCCTGAAGACCCACCTCTTCCGTCAAGCCTACAACCTGCAGCGATCCTCTGTCTGCTGAACTGCCGCACGACCAGCTCTACCCTCTCCTAGTGTATCCTCACCCATCCCCGGTAGACTGTGAGCCCTCGCGGTCAGGGTCCTCTCTCCTCCTGTACTTGTGTGTGCCTTGTTTTACTCATGTGTATTGTAGTTGTCTATATTTGCCCTGTTCACATGTAAAGCGCCATGGAATAAATGGCGCTATAAAATGTATATTAATAATAGGCCCTTTGCAGTCCAGTAGCTCATGATGTACAATTAAATTCCACCTGCTTTGAAGCTAGAAGTGGCCACCTTACCTCTTAGGTCCCTGTGCGATTGCATCAATGGTATGTCCTCTCCTGATCTATATTTATTATGCATTGCTTATATAGCGCCATCATTTTCCACAATGATTTACAGACATTATCATCACTGTCCCCAATGGGGCTCACAATCTAAACTCCCTGTCAGTATGTCTTTGGAGAGTGGAGTGAAACCAGAGCACCCAGAGGAAACCCACACAAAAACAGGGAGAACATGCAAACTTCTGCCAGATGTTGTCTTTGGTGGGATTTGAACCTAGGACCCCAATGCTAACCACTGAGCAACCATGCTGCATATTAGGGACCTGTATATAGATATATACAGTGGCTCACTTGTCAGTTTTTGTTTTGCAATAAGCATAAAACAACAGATACAAAACTAGAAAGGATGAGAAACCAGAACCCTGTTGAAGAGTCTGTGTCATTCTATCATAAATATCTGTTGTACTCACCGAGCCCCAGATGTGGATGAAGCTCCACTAATGACCAGCTTTCGTCACTTAGGCAGTGTGCCCTCTCTACCAGCATATCACATAGATGCCGTGCTGTGGCTCCCGCTGTCACTTCTAGTGATCGACATGTACCATCCTCGCTGTATACTTTCACCATCTGCTCTTACAGACAGAAGACATTATTTATATCAATGCCTATCCCCATAACTAAACCACATGATATGATGACCCAATTTTCTATCTAGCACTATCTTACACATCACTGAATTTTGTTACTGCTGTTCAGTCTGAGCAGTGATCCCCTAAATTTTAACATGGGTACTATACACCATTACAATTAATACTAATTTGTGCATAACATATTTTACTTAACAAGAATGGCTTTTAGTGAATTGTAATTTTTAGGTGATGCAGCCATCATCCAGGGCTAAACCATTACATGTTATAATGTTGCTATAATAATAGCAGTAGTACAGATCGACTCACAGAACTTGGTCCAGCGGCCATGTTAGTAATCTGTGGACACTGGACAGGAGCCCTGGACATCCTCTTATCTGACGGTATCCCAAGATACTCTTTAGATTAGCCAGAATGTCACTAGTACATCATTACTGCTTGACACACGTGACACATCGCAACGATAGATAATAACAAAAAGAGCAGCAGATGGTGGCCACAGATCACTGACGTGGCAGCAGTTCAAGATCCTGAGAATGGACAAGCACCAACTCTAATCTGTCGCCTTGTATGGGATGAGCCAGTATGACACTCACATGAGGACCCCCTTCCAAAGGGGAACTGCTGTTGGGTGTGTTGCTAAGGATTGGGGAAGAATTGCAGAGTTCTGGGAATGGATTTGGGATGTCAGGAAGGGATGATGATCTTGGCTCCTCATCTCGTAATCGCCTATAATAAAGAGAGTATTCAGTAAGAGACATATGGAGATTCCATAATAAATGGCTCATAGATGCAACATTAATGTTACATACTTCACAGTTGAAATTGACAGGTGGTAGAACTTGAAGCTCATGGATGGGTACCAATGCAAGTTTCCTCAATTATTACAGGTCTATACTAGTATTAGTCTTGTGATATGGGCCCACAGGTTCCAGGGCCTTGGTGTGACTGCAACCCCTGCCACCCCTGATATTGACAAGATTAATAATATAGGAACATAGCTCTCTTTCTACAGAGAAAGATCAAGCCAAGAAACCTTTGGTTCAAATCTGAAAATCAACAAGCACCTTTCCAATGCCCCATCATAACTTACCCCCATCTTCCGCTCTGTATTAACAGTGGTTGTGACCTTTTGACTTCTAAAGATAGCAGGTCAGGCTTTTCTGGAGGCCCCTTGTGCAGTGTCAGGCCACGGCTTGTGCTCCCTTCCCTTTCATATGGGTTGTCTGGTGCAGGACTATGACTGCTCTCCAAAGCCTCCAAGTCCATACTGCCCCCTTGAAAGAAAAGAGAGAAGTTAAATAATTTCCCAAAGACCTCTGATTTATCTCATCTTCCTTGATCTAGACACCAAGCTTTGTAACTATTAAGACAAGTCAAAATAAGTTATTTGGTTAGGTCTGAGGAGTCACTGTCCACCAAAACCTCACTATGTTCCCATACCACTAACAAATGACAAATGATTTTTCCTAACTATGAAGACTATAGATAACATGCAGAATTTGTTATCAGCTCCAAAAACAAAGTTTTGCAGTAGACCATATGGACAGAAGGCAGCAGCTGACCTAGGAGACCCATGGGTACAGATCCTCCATTCACTTTGGGACACATAATTGGCTCAGATTGACTGATGAATCTTTAGAAAGTGATTGCCGTCTGTGACGATGTGACAGATGGACAATTTCCATGTGTGCTGTGTCTTTAAGCCGTAAGGTTGCTGTTTGGCTTTTGCTGTTGGCATGGATTCTGCTTCTTCAGCTAATTTTCTTTCCTCGCTCTGACCTGCACCCGACCTGAATCGCTCCTCCTTCTGGATTTAAAATGTAACTATGAGGGAGGCAGGCCCTTGTGATACCTGTATTATTAACACGTTCGGCACAGCCAGCAGCCTCCGCACACACGGTATGGCTCGGCCTAAGGTGTGGCAGGGAGTAACTGGATTATTATACTTCAGTTCAACAGGCAAAGGGGCTTACAAAGATTGGGACCTGCAACATGTGGCTTGTAAAGTGGGGAGACTACAAGCCCCATTACTGTCTTGCTGGAACTTGTAATTTTTAAACAGATAAATGCAAATCGTCAGGCTCATCTGCACCAGCTTACGAGAATAAAAGACACTTTTCCGAAATCCATACAAGCTGGTAGAGGTATATGAGGGGTTAATGAGCAGTGATTGTCCTATGTGTGTGGTCCAGACATAAGATACTGATAGTGATAAAGTAACAACCAAGTCTCATTCTGTTGCCAGAACAAAATACATACAGTATGTTGCCTTCTCCCAAATGTGTCAGTTTTGCTTCACTGCAAGTCTGCAAAGAGGCTCTAGCTTTACAGCAGTGCTGTAAAGTGACCGTCGTACTAGAGCAATGCACCCACTATACAAAAAAAAAAAAAGAGTCCACAGGACAAGCCTGTTGGCGCATTTAGCTAATATGGTGCCGTATTGTTACATGTCTAGCATGAGAGAGGGGGAACCTTGGTGAATGCTGTAACCATTACTAATGCGCTGGCTCACCCCCCTACTCACTGGGAAATACTGTGCTGATATCACACATCCATCAACAAGCGGTCAGTCTAACCTATGCTGTGGGCGGGCTTTGTCAATGTTCCTGCCGCAATGGATGACAAGATAATTAGCATGACAACCAGTCCACTGTATGGCTACTAGAAGACTCTGACCCTGGCTCATCAAGACTGGCATTGCCGATCTTGATGAGGGGTGGTGGAGGGTGAGAAGCTCGATTCATTTAGTGGAGTACACCCCTTAATAAATCAATTGAGGCGTGAATCTCTGCTTCATTACAAATCTTACCTCTTCACATCCCTGGCCTTCCCTAGCTCTGCCTTCTGTGTCATAACTTGGCAAAAATGGTATGAAAACGTCAAGTCTTTTCCGCAGCCTCATGTTGCTTAGAAAATGTGCAACTTTTCAAAGCTGTTTATGCCACTTTTTTTGGAGCAAAAGCTTTGATAAATCAGGGCCTATTTATGTCTATATACCACACTGACTTTTGAAAATTTGAACCTTCCCTTTAAACCAACCTTCCATACTGGGACTGAAAAGTGACCAGACATTTCTCACGGATAGTCACCCTTCCTGGTGCCCACCGTTTGCCTCCAACTGCTCTAATCGGCATCCAATTCCTCCTTCTTCGAAGATGGCCAATGCAGTGGCCTGGGGAGTGAAGTGATAAGTCTAAACCACACATTCCCTGTGTTGTGGGGTAGGAAAGGTATGCAAGAGGTGGTTTAGACTTATCACTGAGCTCCTCAAGCAACTATAGCAGCCATCTTGCTATTACAAAGAAGGGAATTGTGATCTGAGCAGAGGTAGAAGCGGAAGACAAGTGGAAGACAGCAGGAAGAGAGTCTATACATGAGAAATCTATAGTCACTTTTCAGTCCCAGGGTGGAGGTCACTTTAAGGAGTGGAATTTGATTATGATTTGGAGAAATCCTGGACTGTCAGCTTGAAAAAATAGCTTTATTCACACATAAATGGAACAGGTAGAGCAGCCAGTTCAAGTAATCCTCGAAACCCTAAGGAATGCTAGATTATTGTTATCATTCCCTTTTATTTATATAGCACTGACAGTTTGCACAGAAAACTATAGAAATGGATTCATTCATGCCATTGGACATTGTCTATTAAGCAACAGTAAACCAGTCATCCCACTATAGGGGTATTATGAAAATGGAGTTGCATCAGTTAACTGAGAAAGTTTTACCCTCTCTCTGTGTTCTCAGGAGGGCAGACATGTTTTCCATTGTAGTTCACCCATTAACTAGCCAATCTAAGATGTCCTATAGAATGAATACAATTACAAATGGTTGCCAGGTCTCTTGGTAATAGGTTGCAGTCATTCTATGTTACTTCAGACCTCTGAATTCTCAGTGTGCGCACCACAAAGCTGTCCGGATTTTCTGGTATCGGCGGGCAGACTGGGCAGTCTCATGACAGCAAGTACTTCCAGCCACATTCCTACTAGACATCTGCACCCTTGCTGAATTCACTAGTATTGAACGAGGCTGATTATGTCTATAATTCTAACACAAGGACAAACTAGGTGCATCCAAGTCTCATAAATCATACATCTTTATTAATAAATAGGAAAAATTTAGTATCAAATAAAAAAAGAAGATGGAGTATCCTCTATAAAAGAACCAATACACACAATGGGGGCCCCCATTGAGGAAGCATTTTGCGAAACGGCGCTGTCTGGGTGAGAGGACGAGGCATTTGGAACCCTTGCACTTAGCACTTTAGAGGTATTTTATCATCTTTCACCTTCATCATTTAAATCATTACATGTCAACATGATTGTGGCAAAACCTCCATTGCAAGATATATATGGGCCCTTTGTGGTCATGTGTTCTGTTCCTTGCATTTGTTCTATGGTATCCACTTTAGACTTTTTCCACTTAATGTGAATATTTATGTTTTGCACTATGCACTTTATGGCTCATTCACTTACTGATTGATATTATTATGGTGTTTGGATACATAAATACCATCCTTGGTTGAAGGTTGCTATTTCACTATTTGAGTATTATACTAGCATGCTCTATGCTTTACATTTTGGCGGTTCCATGTCTTCATCCTCTTTCAATTCCTATTGCTTGGTTCATGCATTTTATTTTATTGTTTAAAATTTAATAAAGACTTATTTTTAAACTTTATATTTGCGATATATCGTCTTTCCTCATATTGGTTTTACATCTGATAATGTGTCAAAGGGGGATATGTGTGACCTGGTCCAGAAACCCCTACGCGTGTTTCACCCACAGCTTCGTCAGGGGGCCATGTTACTGCAGACCTCTGAATTCTCACTTGTATTGAGCGAGGCAGATTATGTCTAGTTAGAATGTGGCCAGAAGTATGCAACTCGCATACTTGCAGTCATGGGTCAACATGGGAATATCTTGACAGCATTCAGTGAACATGTTGTAATGAGGCCTTTAGTCACATAGCATGACTGCAGACATTTACTGAAAGACCACACAGTCCCTTTAAGCTGTACAAGTATTAGTTTTGGAGGCACAGCAATGGGGCTAAGGGGGCACAAAGGCTGCAGTCATTCTGAAACCCTTAACGTCCCACTGCTTCATAAGAAGTCAACAGTACTGTAGTGTCAAATGATGACAGGGAATATGGCCTGTAAAAGGCTGAGTTCGACTTATTTAAAATGCGTAAGAAAAATTTCTCAAGATTCCTTCACGTAAACTCACTTAATGGAGAAGCTCCTCCATTCTTGTTTTAGAGGAACCTGTCCATTGAAAGAAACTGTTCGGTTGTTAGTTATAATGCTCCACGCAGGTCATTGTTCAATTTCTAATATCTGGGACACCATTTTATACTGATTGAAAGGATTGGATAAAAAAGTTGATTCCGATTCCATGGGTTAGTATGTCCTGAAATAGAATCATACAAATTGTGTTGACCACTGGCTTGGGTCACCAGGCAAAGGATCTCAGGCATGTTCCCCAAGTGTCTGGGTCAAATAAGGTCAAATATGCAGAAATGTACATTTTCTTATTAAGAAGTTAACCAATCTTAGCTCTCTCATCTTGAGCCGGTAACAACATGTAAGCTAACAAATGACAGGTCCCTCTAAAAGTGTAGCTGGAATATCTTCTTACACTTTAGTGAATGGAGATAAGACTATGGAATTTTTTTAAGTTGGGCTTTAAAGCAACAGAGGTTAATAGAAGTATGTGACCCAAATGCTCTGATGGTTCCCACACAAAGGAAACGAGACAGTTTGCATTTTTTTTTATTTCTTGGTCCTCTTGTGGAACTTGAAGTGTATGCAGTTGTCAATCCTGTTTAACCCCATCCAAGCTAAACCTGGGAAAAATGATACGTAGCGCACCTGCATAATTTCTGAACAATGAAAATTCAAGTTTTAGTCTTAAGTTATTGTTGTTTTACCAAGTGGCTTGTCACAGTGCTCAAGATGCCATTCTCTGTCAATCTGTCCATTGTGTCATTTGCCTAGTTCATTTAACACGGTGAGCTATTCCGGGCAAGGCATGCTCCTCGCTTGCAGTGGTCCATTTAAACAAGTAAAGCTTGCCACGCATGACTTGGGTTAAACATGACCTTTTTTAAGCTATTGAAATAATTTAAAGCAAATATTTAATTTACAACAGGCAAGACTCTCATCTGCTGCTTTACACCCTGCAAGGATTCGTGATATGTGGAGCAATTAAGAGCGTGTAACTACCCACTGAAAGGCTTATTACAATTTCTTGCATCCCTTATTAAGACCTTTAATCGGATTGCATGGAAAATCATTTTACTGCCATCTCTTCATTTCCAGGGCTTGTTTTCCCTAATAAAATTACTTGAGCCACTATGCAAATATTATTCCCCTTAATCTGCAACCAAGCAAAGCACCATTGCAGTGCTGAATAAACTACAGCTAGCAAGGCTCTTCTATAACCTAAGGAAACCAATTAAGCATTTGCTTCAATACGATAGCTACCAAAAAATGGAAAATTCGTTTTCTCATGATGCATGTTTGTAGCATATCAATTAGATATGCCATAAGAAATTAATGTGTGGTGTTAGGGTCAGCTTTAGACTGACGTTAGTCATCAAATATTCATGGTTCAAGTACAGACCTAGACGTCCTGACAGGCATATGAGAGGCTGTTGAGTTTGGGTTAGGAGACACGTTGCCTACTCAGGCCACGTTGTCCATACTCGGACCATGAATGTCGGATGTATGAAGCCCGCCTTAGCAGTGTCCTGCCACTAAAGACTCCACACTAGGATAATACCGTATGAGCACACCATTTCCGGTAAGATCGGCCAACCATATAATGTGTATGGGGACTTCACAACTTTGATGTCAAAGGGGAAGTATAGAGCATGTTGGATCATATCCTTTCCACTGACAATAGTGTCTATCAGCAGATCACTATCAGGATCATAAAGGTTCCAGGAGTCAGACTAAAATTGACAATTAGGGGAAAAAAACAATCATCTCTTATGGACTTTAATGGGTGGCCACACAAGAGCAGCTACCTAAACTTAGCAATTAAGAATAATTGTGTACAAAGAATCCTCTTTTTGAAATAATATCAGAATGGATATGAATGATCTGACATTTGTGGCTCACCAGAAAAAAATGTCTAACTATGAGGGTCCAGCCATACAAAACATACCCCCACCTTATTTGCCTCCACCTTATAACTATAGGATTAGTAATGGATAGGTGTCTTTTACTAATCCGTGGGCTTGATGTCACCGGACAATACAAAGGTGACATCAACCCCACAAATATGAACCCCACTTGCCACCGCTACAGGGCAAGTGGAAAGAGCTGGGCAAAGCACCAGAATTGGTGCATCTAATAGATGTGCCTTTTCTGGACGGCTGTGGGCTGCTATTTTTAGGCTGGGGGGCCCCCAGCAAGGCTTGTTGTCAAAAATGGGGGGAAACCCATGCAGTTTTTTAACTTATTTAAATAATTAAAAAAACAACGTGGAGACTCCTCTATTCTTCATAACCAGCCTTGCTAACGCTGACAGCTGAGGGCTGGTATTCTCAGGCTGGTAAGGTGTGCAGTAATCCCATCAGCTGACACCAGTGACCAAAGGTAAACTTTATACCTCCAATCACAGCTGCGTGATCACGCTATCATCTGACAGCGTGGGAACCGTGGCTGTCTACTAGCGGTAATGATTTTACCGCTGATCAGATGCGGTGTTAGCGGCGCTGTCATGCACATGACAGCATGGCAAACACTGGATGTTTGGGCCGGTTCGGGTACGGGTACTGATCTGGTACCCAAACTTTTTTAAACTGTTTGGCCGAACCCGAATATCCAGGGGTTTACCAATATCTAGTTAGGACAACATCTGAAAATAGTTAGTATGTTTTTGAAATATGGGAGGAAACCGTAGAACACAGAGGAAACCCACACAGACACAGGGAGAACATACAGATTGGGAATTTAGATTGTGAGCCCCAATGGGGACAGTGATGATGATTTCTTTAAAGCGCTGTCGAATATGATGGCGCTATATAAGCGAGTAAAGTAAATTAATGAAAAATAAATATTCCTGATTTTCAGTACTTCTAATCAATTTGTAACCATTCTTCCATGTTCACTGTTTTAGACTTTTTTAGAATTGTATACAAATCTATGAAAACATGCTTTGAAATCTGATTCTTATAGTGAAAAATGTACGTTTAGTGTATGGGAATGTTGCACTATAGAGCTTGTCAATTCAAGATGTAGGGTCATCTTCAAGGTAATCTGTAAAGCTTCCGACGGCAACTATATGGTTGCCAATACTTTTCAACTCCAGATCCTTACAGTTGATGTCTGGTTTCTATTGCATGAGAAAGTAATACCTTAGGTATTTATCTGAAACACTTCATTGTAGTCTTTGAGGAAACATGTAGATAAAAATGTAAGATAAGTCATTGTCATAGATTATTATGCAATCCAAACAGAAGTCTGTGACTCTTATAAAGTATAATAAATCATACCTTAGTTTATATGTGCCATCAACTCTGATGTGACCTGACTGATCAACCCAAGATTATGTTCTGTAGATACCAAGAAAACTTGGCTGTGGCTAGTAATGAGCCTTCTGCCCTAATTCAGTTTCATCAGTATCTCAAAACTAGACATATTTTAGAGTAAACAACATCTTTGGAGAATATATATATTTTTTTTCAAGACTTTTTTCAGTAATTTTTATTGACCTTTCCCCAAGCCTGAAATATCTACCGACAAATGTAAATTCCATTCAACCACAACATACTTTACACTTTAGGTTTGATGTCCCCCACAAAACAGACCACAGGTAGTAGGAATCCCTTTAATGGGACCACCTGATTACACTCAAACACTATAGTTTTCACAATCCTAGAATCTGATTGTCCATGCTATGGCTGATCATACACTGAAAGGGATTGTCTTTTAAAAATATATATATATTTACACGCCCCATTAGGGAATTTTTTAGTAAATAAAGTTATCATCTGTTTATATTTTTTGCTTCAAAAGTGGTTATAAAGAGTGTCTCTAACACTGGAAGCGCTGTAAGAAAACTGATCACTTATTATAGAGTTTATCAAAAATAATTACTGAATACTCAGGGTCATATCAGATGGAATCTTTGGGATCAGTCTGTTTCCAAGGGATTACCTTGAGTACAAATTATCCGAATTCTAGGAGCGGAGAATCCCATTGGCATCGTAGTGACCCAATCTGGAAATAACATTATGTAAATGCACAGTTGTGCTCTAAGTAGCAGAAGAACTTGCTGTATAAGGAAAAATTCATTTTAATGGCTGATCCAAGGAGAAGTTACAATAATTAAGGCTGGTAAACGTTGAACTTGATGGACATAAATCTCAACGACTATGTAACTATGTAGTTACATTTAAACAATAATACACTCATCCTGATAAAACATTTATAACGGCTATATAACAACAGCACCGCGTAATTGGGGAATTATAGCTTTAGTATAAGGCAAGGGTTCTTGAATTTTTTTTCTTGTGATCTAGCAATCAAGGGTGCACCAAGCACCTCATTAGCATATATGAGTAAAAAACAATCTCTGGCAAACGCAGCAATGGATTTAGACACTAAAAGTGCAATATTTATTAGGACTTTGTTCCCGACACTGTGCTGTGCTTGGTTTTAACATTCATTTTGTATTGACAGACTCTCTTTAATTTTTACTTTACAAGTTAATAACATTTATTTTTAGCACATTTCTGGGATATCACAAATGAACAGATTGTTATTCATTTAAAGGAGACTTACTAACACCCCTGGAAAAACTGAACAGATACATAGTACGGTATATAGATTATTATTTGTGCTGATAAATAGGTAAAATGATGAGTTACGCTACAATAATACTTCACCAAAAAATTGTACGTTCCAAAAAAAAATTATTACGGTAAATAAAACCACCAGAAAAAAAAATTAAATGTGCAATAAAAACCATGATCACATAATATAGCCATATAATGCTTATTTTTCTTAAAGGGAATCTGTCAGGAGATTTTTGCTATCTTCTTATCTGAGAGAAGCATATTGAAGGCAAGAAGAAACTGAATCCAATGATGTATCACTTAGATTACTGAGTGCAGCTGTTCTGACACAGTCAGAGCTTTTAGATTTAGAATGAAGCAGAGCTGAGAAAGCTAGCCCCGCCCCCACCGAGAACGCTGCCCCCACCAGGCCCTGTATATAGAATGTCCATAGACAGTGAGGTGCTTAGCTGCCGGCAATGTTAACTCTTTTTTTTTTTTATTAAATATTTTTTATTATTAAAATACTTTTTTGCGACACAACAGTAAAAAACAATAACTCAACCAAGAAAGGGACCCAGTTCCTCTTCTATCTCCCCCCCCCACAACATGTCACCCTTTTAAACATAATATTTTGAGATAAATGTTTCACAGTTCTGTCCACAGCAGATCAGAAATCTTACAATATGAATAATCACTATCGTAACAGTATTAATGGGGAACCCAAATCTTGATTTGGAACAGTTTTATACGTGTCTAAAGCTGCCCAATATGGAATATAACACCTATCATGTCTTTAAATTGAATCTATACATAAATCAAAACAGACCTAGTTGAAATCTTTGCAGTTCTCTGGATGCTAGGCCGCAGCCGTCAATCCGTAGAGCCCATATTTTTTCAAATTTGGAGATGGCCTTCCTTTTCAAATATATATATTTTTTCCAGATTTAATAACCCATTAATCTTATTCATAAATTCTGTTACCGTAGGCGCCTGCTCTGATAACCAATATTGGGCTACCAGTTCCCTAGCCATGTATAACATGCATGCTACCGCTATTTTGCCATGTTCGTCAGTGTTCAGATCTTCTATATATATCCCAGTATACATTCTAATGGTGATGGAGCTGTATCGACTGAGTATGTTCTATTAATGATCGCTATTGCATCTCTCCAGAAAGTTCCAAATGTTAACTCTTAGTGATTAGTGATGAGCAAGTGTACTCGTTACTTGAGTTTTCCGAGTATGCTCGGATGTTCTTTGAGTATTTTGAGCGTGCTGGTAGATAATGTTTGAGTCCCCGCCGCTGCATGATTTGTGGCTGCTAGACAGCCTGAATACATGTGGGGATTCCCTCACAAACAGTCAATCCTTGCATGTATTCAGGTTGTCTAACAGTCGCAAATCATTCAGCTGCGGGGACTTAAACATAATCTATGAGCACACCCAAGATACTTGGAGAACACCCGAGCATGCTCGGAAAACTCAAGTAACGAGTACACTCGCTCATCACTGTTAGTGATAAATCCTTCACAGTTAGTAAACAGCACGCACATAGGCAAGTGACACATCCATTGATTCTGTGTCTCAGCCTCTATCTCTCACTGTCTTCAGATTACGTAGCAAAAATACGCCTGTCAGATTCCCTTTAATATATGTGGACATGACACCTTCATGAAGGGGAACGCTTCAGGAAAATGCCGGCTGTGTTTCTGAGAAGCATCTTTTTTGTTGTCTTTTTTTTGTGGCAGCCCTGCCACCAGAATTTTTTTTAATATTGTCTATACAATGGCAAGCAGATTCCAAGCAGAAGTCGCCTGAAGAATGGTCAGGTCAAGCACTTGGCAGCTTTTGACGCTTGAATCAGTTATAAGAAGCTCAAAAAAACAAGCATATGTACAGCAAGTCGTTTTTGACATGTCAGTGCTCATGTAAATTTTTTTAGCATTTTTTAGGCAGGTTTTGGAGCCGAAGCCTGTGCACATATACTTAAGGGAAAATGGTAGAATGCGGACTGTTACATGGCATCAAGGCATTTGCCCCTTTAGTCATGCCATAATTCAGTCCTGTATTCTACCATAGTCTGCATGGGCAATACATTTTTAAAGGTAATGACTAGTGATGAGCGAGTATACTCGTTGCTCAGGTTTTCCAGAGCACGCTACGGTGGTCTCCGAGTATTTGTTAGTGCTCGGAGATTTAGTTTTTGTCCATGCAGCTGCATGATTTACGGCTGCTAGACAGGCTGAGTACATGTGGGAGTTGCCTGGTTGCTAGGGAATCCCCACATGTATTCAAGGGGTCTAGCAGCTGTAAATCATGCAGTTGCCTCAACACAAACTAAATCTCCGAGCACTCACAAATACTCGGAGACCACCTGAGCATGCTCTGGAAAACCCAAGCAGCGAGTATACTCGCTCATCACTAGTAATGACTACAATTTGCAACTGGAGAGCAACTCTGCTATGTGTAGGCTAGAGTTCTAGCATCTAGCCCTTTTCACAAGAAAAAAACTAGCAGATTGTCTGGCTACTCTGGTTGTCCAAGGAAAAAAAATGTTTTTGTAAAGGGCTCATAATGGTTTGAAAAAAAAAGAAGCGAAGCAATAAGGACCCATATAGATCACCTGCAGCCCCTATTCTCATGCTTTATGGGTCACAGTCCTCTTTCTGTCCTGTTCTTGTCTTGACACATAAGAAATGCCGTGAAATTGTGGCTTTGCCAATCATTATCGGGTCACACTGTGGCTAGTAACAGGCTGAGCAGGTATTTCCTGGCAATTTCTGTGTGTCAAGATGGAACAAGAAAGTAGAGACCACTGGATGCCTGGTAAGTGTCAGAACAAGAGTGGCAGGGATTGGGTTGGACGGTTATCACTCTTATTTTTTAAACTACTTTGAGCTCTTTGTGAAAACATTTTTCCCACTAAACTATCCCTTTATTCATCATCCCAACTGTTAGCATACAGTGGGTACAGAAAGTATTCAGTCCCCTTTAAATTTTGCACTCTTTGTTTCATTGCAGCCATTTGGTAAATTCAAAAAAGTTATTTTCTTTTCTCATTAATGTACACTCTGCAACCTCATCTTTACTGAAGAAAAAAAAACAGAAATGTAAAAATTGTTGCAAGTTTATTAAAAAAGAAAAACTGAAATATCTTGAGTATTAGCCAAAGAAAGACACCCGTTTCACAGATAAAGACCAAGTCATCAGACGAATGTCTTTGGTTAGAGTCTACGGGTGCCATGTTGTAAGACTCCTTCCTGACTGAGACCTTCAATTATAGGGTATTGATGAAAATATCACCTTATATGTACAGAAGTTTTCTTCCTTCTTGAGAGGTTTGCATATTTTTCCATTGATACCATTGCTTCAAGTTTCTATATCTTCCTTCTGAGTCTCTCTAAAGACTATTTCCAGTAAAGGAGTTAACAAAGAAATAATACCGGTACATTACTTTTGTATGTATCCAACCCAGGAATGAGATGGAGGGTACATAACAAAATTCATTTAAACTGTCTATACATTTTACATTGCTTGTCTGCCCAGACCTATTGGATCAGTGGTGGTCCAAGCATCTTGACTCAATTTTAAATTACTTCAACCAAGAGGTAATTGACCACTCTGTATAGGTTGCCTTGGTTCTCTGAAACTGGGTAGCAAGAGGAGAAGGTAGGCTGGATATGGGATATATGGGGTTTGCTCAGTGGCGTATCTAGGGGGGGGGCAGCCGGGGCATGTGCCCCGGGCGCAGCCGGCAGGGGGCGCAGTCGGGCCGCCTAAAGCGGCGTTCCACAGTGTCTCCCCGGGCGGCTGCATTCTGCTGCCCCTCGCACTGGGAGTCAGCTGTTCTCTGTGCCGACTGTCAAGCTGACAGCCAGCACAGAGAGGCTGCAGCGCGCCGGCTCCCAGTGATCAATTGTACTGCATCTGAGATGCGAGTACAATTGAAGCTCAGCCTGCCGGGTCAGAGCGACGCCAGCAGCGTGATCAGGTCATGTGATCACGCGGCTGACATCACTCGCCAGCGCTGCAGAGCAGAGGCAGAGACGCAGATCGGTGGTAAGTGCTTCAGTGGAGCTGAAGACACCGAAGGTGCAGGGGTAGGGGGGGATTTAATGTGGGGGGATTTAATGTGAGTGGGGATGGTGGGATTTATTATTGGATGGGGGATATTTAATATGAGTGGAGATGGGGGGATTTATTGTGGGGAAGGGATTTAATGTGAGTGGAGATGGGGGGATTTATTGTGTGTAGGGGGATTGAATGTGTGTGGGGGAGATTTGTCATGGGGATGGGGGATTTAATGTGTGTGGGGAGATTTGAGGACACAAAATGAAGAGCAAAGGGGGAGATGGGGGGCATGTATGAGGAAACAGTACAGGGGAATAGGGGGCATATATGAAGAAACAGTATGGGGGATGGGTGCAGACAGTTTGGGGAGCAAACGGGGGAATGTATGCAGACACAGTATCAGTAGTGATGTGAAAAACGTATGTGGACAGAGTACGGGGAGTGAGGGTGTTGTGATGTGTGCATGCGTAGCATGGGGGGACAGTGTAAGGGCACAGCCAGGAGGGGACAGTATACCAGGAGGGGGATGTGTGATGAAAGAGTACAGTATAAATACTGGACCCTATAGGGGGGCCAAAGTGTGAGAGGACAGTGTGAAGAGGGGGCCGGTATGGAAAGGAGAGGTCAGTGTAAAGAGCATGTACCATAAGAGGGACAGTGTGGGGGTCAGATTTTATGCAGACAATATAGTGAGGGGCAATTTTTCATTCAGGAGCATTATAATGACACTTGTATCTTTAAGAGCGTCATGTGGAGATTTTCTGCAAAAGAGCGGAGAAGATGGAAGTCTGCAGAGACGGCTGTGGATGAGAAAACTCATCATGGGGTCTGGACAAGATGAAGAAAAGGAGAACGGCTCGCGAGACGACGCCATCTATAAGGTACCTGGATGTAAATGTTATTTGTGATACTAACTAACTCTCATGTTTTTATTTATGTTAGGAGCATTAAAGGGAATGTCCAGGTTTGTAACAAGTCTGCAGTCATTCTTTGTGACTGCAGACTTCTGAGTTCTCACAGTGCGCCCTGCACCCTGTCAGGATTCTCTGGTGCCGGCGATTTACATACATGCGGTCACGTGCTAACTAGACATGTGTGGCCTCATTCAATGAAAATGAACTGAGGGAGGCCGGGAATGTCTAGTCGGAACGTGGTCAGAAGTATACAAATCGCATGCTTGTGCTGACATGACTGTCCACCGGCCAGGGAGAACCCTAAAAGTGTGCAGTGCATTAGTTGTGAGAATTCAGAAGCTGCGATGTCAGGATTCAGCTCTGCAGGTTCCAGTAGTCGTCACATGGACACTTCACTCATATGTGATTTTCATACTTGTGGTCCTGTGACATCGAGCTTCTCTTCTGCTTCTCTCAGTTTTTCACTGAACATTGACAGCATTAGGGAGAGGAGCTCGTGGGTACATGACTGAGTGTGCAAATCGCATACGTTCTGGGGGGGGGGCGCCAAACTGAATTCTTGCCCCGGGTGCCAGAAATCCTAGATACACCTCTGGGTTTGCTATGAGTAGGTCTGAGCAGGCATACACATGTACATAGGCCAGCATTGCCAATATTACCTTTTAATTTTTCTGGACAGCTTATCAAAAAATCACGGACAGACAATATTTTTTATGGAAACGTTAGAAAACTACAATAAATCATTATGATTATAAGTGACTAGATGGTGGCCCGATTCGAACGCATCGGGTATTCTAGAATATGCATGTCCACGTAGTATATTGCCCAGCCATGTAGTATATTGGCCAGCCACGTAGTATATTGGCCAGCCACGTAGTATATTGGCCAGCCACTTAGTATATTGCCCAGCCACGTAGTATATTGCCCAGTCACGTAGTATATTGCCCAGCCACGTAGTATATTGCCAAGTCATGTAGTATATTGCCCAGCCACGTAGTATATTGCCCAGCCACGTAGTATATTGCACAGCGACGGAGTATACAGCACACAGCCACATAGTATACAGACTTAAAATAAAAAATAAACATATACTCATCTTCCGAAGGCCCGTTTAAGTCCTGGCCCTGTGTGCGGTGCATGCGGCAGCTTCCGGTCCCAGGGTTGGTATGAGCGCAGGACCTGTGATGACGTCGCAGTCACATGACCGTGACATCATGGCAGGTCCTTCTCGCAGGACCTGTGATGACGTCGCGATCACATGACCGTGACGTCATGGCAGGTCCTTCTCGCATACCATCCTTGGCACCGGAACCTGCCGCTTGCATGGAGCGATCACGGAGCGTCGCGAGGAGCGGGAAAGGCGGCGGAAGGTGAGTATATAATGATTTTTTATTTTTTTTATTATTTTTAACAGATCTTTTTACTATTGATGCTGCATAGGGTTAATAGCAGCGTTAATGGAGTGCGTTACACCGTGGCATAATGCGGTCTGTTAGCGCTGCCATTAACCCTGTGTGAGCGCTGACTGGAGGGGAGTATGGAGCGGGCACTGACTGCGGGGAGGAAGGAGCGGCCATTTTGGCGCCAGACTGTGCCCGTCGCTGATTGGTCGAGGCTGTTTTGCCGCGACCAATCAGCGAGTTGGATTTCCGTGACAGACAGAGGCCGCGACCAATGAATATCCGAGACAGACAGAAGGACAGACAGAAAGACGGAAGTGACCCCTAGACAATTACTGTATATAGTAGATACATGTCTACAGCACATAATTCTGATATGAAGACTGTAAACTGTAAAATGATTATGAAAATTAGTCAAAATAATCTGTTTAGGTTTCTTCAGCTTAAAAAAAAAAAATCACGAACACGTTAAATTTTTGAATGGACTGGTCAAAAAAGTGCCTTATTTTTCCGAACTGTCCTAGAATTTTTTGACGGTTGGTAACCCTGACATAGTATAAAACATTTGCCACTAATCTATTCTATCCCAGACATGACAAGTGCAAAGCTTGTTTACCAGTGGACCCCCAGTAAGGAGCCCAATAAGCCCCAGTGTGCCAGGCACTGATGCTTGCTCTGACTGTGTGCTAGACATTTACTCTTTATAGAGGTCTTCTGCACAACATGATTTCCTGACCAAAGACTGTCCAATGTACCAGGAACAGTATCCTTTATGACACAACTTATGTAAATGGCGCCAACTTCACCAAATGTAGGCATACATGGACACTAGCCTTTATTTTGACGCTTCTTTTCTTTGAATCATCTAGCAAGCCACTGAGCATGACCTTGACTTGAAGGGTCTGTAACAAATGTGAAAATATAAAAGTTATCAGCTCTTCACAAGATAAGTGATAACTTGCTAATTACTGGGGGTCCCACTGCTGGGGCCCATATTGATTCTGAGAACTTCAGTGACCCTTCTGAATGGAGTGGCAGTCAAGTATGTTCACCAGTGTGCCGTCTATTCATTGTCTATGGGACTACAGGAGATCTCCAGCTATGAAATACAGATTAAATGGAGCAGTGATAGACACGCACAACTGTCACTCCATTTACAGGAGGCTCTGCAAATCCCATAGGTGATAACTATCAAGCCTGGTACAATCCCTTTAGGTTAGATGCTAATGTTTAGTTTAGAGGTTTTCTAGTAAAATCCTTCAACTCAATTATGGATGTTCCCGAGGACTGAATATAAGAAAAGTATTTTATATATATATATATATATATATATATATATATATATATATATATATGTATATTATGTATATACCTCGACCTTGTACCTTAATCACAACATACTGCATTTGAGCAGTTCCAGAAACATCCTTTACCTCAAAACTGCCATAGGAAGGGAATTGTCCTGTGATAAGCTGTGCATAGTACACTTTATGGCCCAGCAACCAAGAGGTTAAGAAGGAAGAAAATATGTCATATAATAGTGTCTGAGAGGAACAATACCGATTTGTCGCCAGAGCTTTTAGAGGGAGTGCCATTGCCCCAGGTATACAGAACACCCCACACAGCCACAGGGATAGGTGTGTCTTTCCTTGCAAAGTGCCAAAACATCCAGATTTATACAAGAATGATTCACTGTTGGCAGCTGTGACTGCCCCATCATATGAACTGCAGTACAAATAATCTTATTTCTCGCTAACAGCGCAGTTTGTAAGGGCCACGTCAACTGCAGGGCCCCACTGCAAATCTGGAGTAAGACATTATCTTCCTCTCATTTATCTTCCTCCCGTTTCCAATAGTTGGCAAAGCGTTAAGTAACGTCTTCCATGTGAATTCTTCATGAGCGCCTCCTTTTTGGTCTTAAGATGCAATAGTCAAACAGCAAGGAGGTTTATGCCCATAGCGCTAATACCGTACATCAGAGATGTGCAAGTGCATAAAAAAGCACCGGCCTGTGTAGTACTTTTTATGATGGGAGGAGAAGGAGATAGCACCTCAGGGAGGCCTAGATTTACGGTATATTCTGTGTCTCCAGAATCCTTGGTATGTTCTATAGCAGCAGACAACAAATGATAGTTTCATGGGTATGTTCTTGCAAGTAGACAGAAAATTACACAGTAGAGGGAATGTTCTGTACAGTCAGAGAAGCGAACAGTCTCCTCAGTAGGACTTGCATACTTAGTATTAGCCTCTAAAGTCATGCAGAAGAACATGAGGGGTCATACTTTTTTATAGGCTGTTGATGGGTCTTATGAAAACTTCAGCTTTGTTCTATACAATCCATACACCATCCAGATTCTTTAACATCCAAGAAGTCTTCAGATAATAAGGCTGTGATCAAATCTACATGCCATGTACAAAAGGGCGGAATCAGTATACACTTAAGGCACGAAATACAGGGGCATTAACAAAAGGCAGATCAGTTAACATCAATGATCACATTTTTTACACTGCAATATAAAAGCAGTAAGGCTGGGGTCACGCTAGCGTATTGCATCGGATGCGATATGCTAATGACACTCGGCTCCTGCTCAGCTGCGAGCGGGATCCGAATGAATTTCTCCATCTCCTCCATTGCCGGGGTCTGCGTTTAACACACATCACTTGGATGATATCTGAATGGTGTGCGCTGTCTCACTCGCACCCATAGGCCTATATGGGTGCGAGTGAGCCGACAGTCGGCCGAGTGTCCGTGACAATCGCAGCATGCTGCGATTGTCTCGGACCGACAAAAAAATCGGCTGCTGGGAGCTGCCCCATAATTTAACATTGGTCCGAGTGCAATGCGATTTTTAATCGCATTGCACTCGTCCGTTTAAGTATTCGGCCCCCTGGAACTTTTCAACCTTTTCCCACATATCATGCTTCAAACATAAAGATACCAAATGTAAATTTTTGGTGAAGAATCAACAACAAGTGGAACACAATTGTGAAGTTGAATGAAATTTATTGGTTATTTTACATTTTTTATGAAATTCAAAAACTGAAAAGTGGGGCGTGCAATATTATTCATCCCCTTTACTTTCAGTGCAGCAAACTCACTCCAGAAGTTCATTGTGGATCTCTGAATGATCCTAAATGCCTAATGATGAGATGGTGGTGGCAGCATCATGGTTTGGGCCTGCTTTTCTTCAGCAGGGGCAGGGAAGATGGTTAAAATTGATGGGAAGATGGATGGAGCCAAATACAGGACCATTCTTGAAGAAAAACTGTTGGAGTCTGCAAAAGACCTGAGACTGGGTCGGAGATTTGTCTTCCAACAAGACAATGATCCCAAACATAAAGCAAAATCTACAATGGAATGGTTCACAAATAAACGTATCCAGGTGTTAGAATGGCCAAGTCAAAGTCCAGACCTCAATCTAATCGAGAAACTGTGGAAAGAGCTGAAAACTGCTGTTCACAAACGATCTCCATCAAACCTCACTGAGCTCGAGCTGTTTGCCAAGGAAGAATGGGCAAGAATTTCAGTCTCTCGATGTACAAAACTGATAAGACATACCCCAAGCGACTTGCAGCTGTAATCGCAGCAAAAGGTGCGCAACAAAGTATTAAGTTAAAGGGGCCGAATAATATTGCACGCCCCACTTTTCAGTTTTTGAATTTCCACAATAATTTAAAATAACCAATAAATTTCGTTCAACTTCACAATTGTGTTCCACTTGTTGATTCTTCACCAAGAATTTACATTTGGTATCTTTATGTTTGAAGCATGATATGTGGGAAAAGGTTGAAAAGTTCCAGGGAGCTGAATACTTTCGCAAGGCACTGTATATACCCAAAATGATAATATCCCACGATAAACAGAGATTCAAACCATAATATTTAAAAAAATACTAAAACTGTATATAAAAAGACAGTGAAAGACTCAAAAAGGACACAGAAAATGCCTGGGGAACTAGCAATATAATGAACGGGTCCAGAAGGAAAAATAGCCAAGGGTATTGAGCCATAAAGTGCAAGTGCTTAGCTTCAGTACAGGGTATATTTATTCCTACCCATAGCGCTTAACCAAGTGTGATCTCCAAGTGAACAACACATCTGGTTCTTCAACACCTCTTAAATGTAAGAAGGTAACATGTTACCGATGAGATTCCAGGCACAGTGTCCCACTACCCCGTCGCCGTTTTGCCTAGCTTCTTCCGGGAGTGCTAAGAGACACAATGTAAAACCCCGCCCACCCCACTGATTGGCAGCTTTCTGCCCTTGCGCACAGAAAGCTGGCAATGGTGGGGTTATATAAAGCTCATGAATATGCTTGACTACAAGGCAGCAGATTTACTAGTCCACTAACAATAATCTCTTGCTGATAATACATTGATTTTATAAGAACTACAGCAAGCAGCCCAGTAATCGATACACCGCTGGAATCAAGGTCTCTGCTTATGTTGCTGTCATATTAAGTGGCAAAAACCTGGTGATGACAGATTCCCTTTAAGCACTAGTTGATATATTCCTTATTCATATGCATTCAATGATAATGCATAATCACAAACTTTTGCAAACGTCTGAAGCAAGGGCCCATGTGACAGCTCAGGGACGGACATACTAATTGATGCAACCGATGCAGCCACATAGGAGCCGAAGAGGAAAGGGGGTCCACTTCTACCTCAAAAGCAGGCAGAATTTAGCCTTTTGATGAGATATTGGACTGCCCATATAAAGTTCTTGGAAAGGGGCCCTCTTCTGTCTGTATTTGCTCCTATTGTAACTATTGGGCTACTGGAGGAAGACGGCCCTTTCCAAGTTGGTGTTACCCTCAATGTAATGTGGTATCCATTGGGGTTGTAAGTAATGTTAACAAACAGTTTGGAACTTGTTGTTCTTCACAGGTGGTACGCAGTATTGTGGAGTCAAGCAGTATTGTGGAGTCAAGCAGCATTGTGGGGGCAAGCAGTATTGTGGAGTTAAGCAGTACTGTGGAGTCAAGCAGTAATGTGGAGTCAAGCAGTATTTGTGGAGTCAAGCAGTACTGTGGAATCAAGCAGTACTGTGGGGGCAAGCAGTACTGTGGAGTCAAGCAGTATTGTGGAGTCAAGCAGTACTGTGGGGGCAAGCATAATTGTGGAGTCAAGCAGTACTGTGGAGTCAAGAAGTACTGTGGGGCCAAGCAGTACTGTGGAGTCAAGCAGTATTGTGGAGTCAAGCAGTATTGTGGAGTCAAGCAGTATTGTGGAGTCAAGCAGTACTGTGGGGGCAAGCAGTATTGTGGAGTCAAGCAGTACTGTAGAGTCAAGCAGTATTGTGGAGTCAAGCAGTACAGTGGGGGCAAGCAGTACTGTGGAGTCAAGCAGTACTGTGGAGGCAAGCAGTACTGTGGGGGCAAGCAGTATTGTGGAGTCAAGCAGTACTGTGGAGTCAAGCAGTACTGTGGAGTCAAGCAGTACTGTGGAGTCAAGCAGCATTGTGGAGTCAAGCAGCATTGTGGAGTCAAGCAGTATTGTGGCGTCAAGCAGTACTGTGGAGTCAAGCAGTATTGTGGAGTCAAGCAGTACTGTGGAGTCAAGCAGTATTGTGGAGTCAAACAGCACTGCGAATGAGGCCTCATTTTTATGGTTGCATGAAGTCTCTCGCTCTACGCTACTGGTCTTTTGGTAGTTAGATTCCAGTCTTTGTAGTCCTGGCATAATATATTGGAATCCTGTCTATGCCGTGATGTCAGAGAGGCGGATTCATATATACATTCAGTGTAATGTGTGCAGTCTCCGGTCTGTTTGCTTTTGCCTACTTATGCCACGTACAAGAGTACACAAATACTGAAAGCTGTGGACTATGAGACTATCAATGATTACCCAGCAACTAATAGAAAGCAGAGGTAAAGGCCACACAGTGTTTAACCCCTATGTGCTGGCATTACTGCCTCTAGGAAAAAAATGGGTTAATTGTTAAGTTTGGCTTCTCTTGTCTGTAAACTTGTGTGAGGAGTTAATAATTGACTTGATATTCCTCATGCGTGAAATGACCTCTTGTTATTCTGTAAGCCTCAGCAGAGGGAGGTAGGGAAGGCAGCAATCATTGAAGCGACTGATCCAAAGTCTATCTATAGGGAAGGTGATGGGTGGGTGCTGTGACGCAGCCAGTGCCATTCCAATGCCACCCACCCTTCACCTAGCAGTTATGCAAATTCCATTTACTTGTTTCTCCTTCAGTATTCAGTTCATTCTTGCAGCAGATTCATCCTGACAGGTTCAGCACTTAGCAATGTCTGTTCCGCGTCTTTCTGCTATTCTATAATCCTGTGTACACTTTCCCATGGTGAAATGGGATAACAGTCTCCATTAGGGTCTTGTTACGGGGCATTAAGGAGGGCTAAGGCTTAACACAAAGAAGTAAAGCTGGATTTAATCATAAGCTTAACACTGCAATACTGTTGGATCAGTTTTGCTTTCTTATGGCAAATTCTGTTATTTTCATTCCACCCTTCTAAATATATTTTTGCATTAAAGTCCAGGAGCTTTTTACCATTCATGATCCCAGAAGGCCATGTCTGATGTGTCTACTCATACTGACAACTTTCTCACTTAACCCCCAAGGTCAAAATGAGACAATGTGACATCACAATTGCATCACTTGGAGGGAATCTGTCAGTGTAACGTAGGTGCAGAGATCCTGATTCCAGCAATGTATCACTTAATGGTCTGCTTGTTATAGTATCGGCAAAATCCCAGTTTTTTTCTGCTGCAGATCTCCCAGTTCTCTGAATGCTAACCTCTGCATAACTCTGCCCACACCACTGATTGGTAAGCTTTCAGTGTACACTGTGCATAGGCAGTAAGCTGGCAATCCGTGATGGGGGCAGAGTTAGCTGAAAATGGAGGACTCTATTGCAACTGGTTTATTAGTCTTCTAGTGATAATCTCCTGCTGATAAACCAGAATTTTAATCAAATCTATAACAAGCAGCCCAGAAAGTGACACATTGCTGGAATGATCATGCTGCTCTTAGATTAGGTGGCAAAAACTTGATGACAGATTCCCTTTAATATTAGACAGTGAAGCAATTGACCATGTTGTTGGCAGTGATATACCATATGGTCTACTCGCAGTTTTAAATAGAAACCAACCAATGAAGATGTCCCTGGTGACCGCCTTACCTGCCAATTCATTGAGTTCCTCTTTGGTACACGCACACCTATTGTGGTCTCTAACTAGGCCTGATCTATACTGTTGCATTCTGTAGGCACACACCTTATGCTCTGTAGACCCAACCCCATCACTTAAGATTACCGTGTTACCAAGAAAATGTAATATCTCTTCTGGGTGTTTTACAATGTAGCATATTGTTACCTCCACAATCCCTTCTCAGTAGGCTCTTATTTCCCAACATAAGAAAAATTTGTCATGTAAGTTATGCAGAGAATGTGTTGCTTTTTAACTCCTGCTGTTTATAGACTTCTAGTAAAATCAGATATCAGATGGTAAATCTGATGGAGATAGGAGAACGATTCAAATATCCATGCGTCTTTAGCTATTATAATAGGAATCTATCTAATATATAATTGCCTAGAATACTACTTCCTGCAATTTGTGCCAACTTCCGTGGCTTTGTCCGGAGCTAATGTCCGGAGATAATGTCCGGAGCTAATGTCCGGAGATAATGTCCGGAGCTAATGTCCGGAGATAAGTGACGTCACCAGTGTCCTACACCCAGGCAGAGCACAGGGGCCCCAGGCAGCATATGGGGCCCCAGGCAGAGCACAGTGGCCCCAGGCAGAGCACAGGGGCCCCAGGCAGCATATGGGGCCCCAGGCAGAGCACAGTGGTCCCAGGCAGAGCACAGGGGCCCCAGGCAGCCTATGGGGCCCCAGGCAGAGCACAGTGGCCCCAGGCAGAGCACAGGGGCCCCAGGCAGCATATGGGGCCCCAGGCAGAGCACAGGGGCCCCAGGCAGCATATGGGGCCCCAGGCAGAGCACAGTGGCCCCAGGCAGAGCACAGGGGCCCCAGGCAGAACATGGGGCCCCAGGCAGAGCACAGTGGCCCCAGGCAGCATATGGGGCCCCAGGCAGAGCACAGGGGCCCCAGGCAGCATATGGGGCCCCAGGCAGAGCACAGTGGCCCCAGGCAGAGCACAGGGGCCCCAGGCAGAACATGGGGCCCCAGGCAGAGCACAGGGGCCCCAGGCAGAGCACAGGGGCCCCAGGCAGCATATGGGGCCCCAGGCAGAGCACAGGGGCCCCAGGCAGAGCACAGTGGCCCCAGGCAGAACATGGGGCCCCAGGCAGAGCACAGTGGCCCCAGGCAGAGCACAGGGGCCCCAGACAGAACATGGGGCCCCAGGCAGAGCACAGGGGCCCCAGGCAGAGCACAGGGGCCCCAGGCAGCATATGGGGCCCCAGGCAGAGCACAGTGGCCCCAGGCAGAGCACAGGGGCCCCAGGCAGCATATGGGGCCCCAGGCAAAGCACAGTGGTCCCAGGCAGAGCACAGGGGCCCCAGGCAGCCTATGGGGCCCCAGGCAGAGCACAGTGGCCCCAGGCAGAACATGGGGCCCCAGGCAGAGCACAGGGGCCCCAGGCAGCATATGGGGCCCCAGGCAGAGCACAGTGGCCCCAGGCAGCATATGGGGCCCCAGGCAGAGCACAGTGGCCCCAGGCAGAGCACAGGGGCCCCAGGCAGCATATGGGGCCCCAGGCAGAGCACAGTGGTCCCAGGCAGAGCACAGGGGCCCCAGGCAGCTTATGGGGCCCCAGGCAGAGCACAGTGGCCCCAGGCAGAACATGGGGCCCCAGGCAGAGCACAGTGGCCCCAGGCAGAGCACAGGGGCCCCAGACAGAACATGGGGCCCCAGGCAGAGCACAGGGGCCCCAGGCAGAGCACAGGGGCCCCAGGCAGCATATGGGGCCCCAGGCAGAGCACAGGGGCCCCAGGCAGCATATGGGGCCCCAGGCAGAGCACAGTGGCCCCAGGCAGAGCACAGGGGCCCCAGGCAGCATATGGGGCCCCAGGCAAAGCACAGTGGTCCCAGGCAGAGCACAGGGGCCCCAGGCAGCCTATGGGGCCCCAGGCAGAGCACAGTGGCCCCAGGCAGAACGTGGGGCCCCAGGCAGAGCACAGGGGCCCCAGGCAGAGCACAGGGGCCCCAGGCAGCATATGGGGCCCCAGGCAGAGCACAGTGGTCCCAGGTAGAGCACAGGGGCCCATCGCAGCCTATGGGGCCCCAGGCAGAGTACAGGGGCCCCAGGCAGCATATGGGGCCCCAGGCAGAGCACAGTGGCCCCAGGCAGCATATGGGGCCCCAGGCAGAGCACAGTGGCCCCAGGCAGAGCACAGGGGCCCCAGGCAGAACATGGGGCCCCAGGCAGAGCACAGGGGCCCCAGGCAGCATATGGGGCCCCAGGCAGAGCACAGTGGCCCCAGGCAGAGCACAGGGGCCCCAGGCAGAACATGGGGCCCCAGGCAGAGCACAGGGGCCCCAGGCAGAGCACAGGGGCCCCAGGCAGCATATGGGGCCTCAGGCAGAGCACAGGGGCCCCAGGCAGCATATGGGGCCCCAGGCAGAGCACAGTGGCCCCAGGCAGAGCACAGGGGCCCCAGGCAGAACATGGGGCCCCAGGCAGAGCACAGGGGCCCCAGGCAGCATATGGGGCCCCAGGCAGAGCACAGGGGCCCCAGGCAGCATATGGGGCCCCAGGCAGAGCACAGCGATATTTTGGACCACTGTGCGGTGTTTCAGACCCCCTGTGTGATGTCTGGGGCCCTGTTCTTAAGTATATTAAAGATTAAAGTAACGTATATTAAAGTATATTATAGATCAAATTTGACACGTTTATGAGCACCATTGAGTGATATACTCAAGAATGACATAATTTTTCAACATTTTATGGTTTCAAACTGTAAACACTCAGAGTTTTTTTTACTTCAACCAGAAAACCTTAACGGTTCATAAAAAACTTGACTGTTCAGGATATGATAAAAGTCATAGTATTCTGAATCTTTAACTTATAAAGATACCTTTACATGGGGTGATTATTGGTTCCAGAGAGGCTTTCGGCCGATAATCGTACACATGGCTGGTGACAGGACAATACAATACAAACGTTCAAAGGTAACCACTGATAACATTAAAATCTAATATATAATTGCCTAGAATACTACTTCCGGCAATTTGTGCCAACTTCCGTGGCTTTGTCCGGAGATAATGTCCGGAGATAAGTGACGTCACCAGCGTCCTACACCCGCTCAGGGTGGACAAAGATATATGCCTTCGTGGTGCGCGGCACTTTTCTGATTGGTTGCCGCCTGCCGCGAGCGACCAATCAGAAATGTGCCGTACTGTCAAGAATTGTCAAGAGCTGGTGAGTGCAGCCATTTTTTGTTCTTTCTTACTATTATTTATTAATTGTATTATTCTTACATTTGAATAAATAAAGTATATATGGATTCTAGACTCCCGATTCTTTAGAATCGGGCTGCCATCTAGTATATATATAATTGTCTAAGGGGTACTTCCGTCTTTCTGTCCTCAACTTCCGTCACGGAAATCCCGCGTCACTGATTGGTCTCGCCAGCTGCCTGTCATGGCTGCCGCGACCAATCAGCGACGGGCATCGTCCGATTAGTCCCTCCCTACTCCCCTGCAGTCAGTGCCCGGCGCCCGCTCCATAATCCCCTCCAGTCACCGCTCACACAGGGTTAATGGCAGCGGTAACGGGCCGCGGTGTTACGCACTCCGTTACCGTTGCTATTAACCCTGTGTGTCCCCAACTATTTACTATTGATGCTGCCTATGCAGCATCAATAGTAAAAATATGTCATGTTAAAAATAATAAAAAAAACAAAAAACCTGCTATACTCACCCTCGGTCGTCCGACGATGCGCTCGCGCCTGCCGCCATCTTCCGTTCCCAAAGATGCATTGCGAACTTACCCAGAAGACTTAGCGGTCTCGCGAGACCGCTAAGTCATCTGGGTAATTTCGCAATGCATCCTGGGAACGGAAGATGGCGGCAGGCGCGAGCGCATCGTCGTAGCTTCGCTGGACCCCAGGGGGTGAGTATATAACTATTTTTTATTTAAATTATTTTTTTTAACAGGGATATGGTGCCCACACTGCTACATACTGTGTGGGCTGCGTTATATACTACATGGCTGCTATATACTACATGGGCAGTGTTATATACTACATGGCTGCTATATACTACATGGGCAGTGTTATATACTGCGTGGGCTGTGGTATATACTATGTGCCCTGTGTTATATACTGCGTGGCCTGTGTTATATACTACGTCGCCTGTGTTATATACTGCGTGGCTGCTATATACTGCATGGGCTGTGTTATATAGTACGTGGGCTGTGTTATATACTGTTTGGGCTGTGTTATATACTGCGTGGCCTGTATTAACGCATCGGGTGTTCTACAATATGTATGTATGTATATAGCAGCCACATAGTATATAGCACAGGCCATGTACTATTTGTCTGCTATATACTACATGGCTCCTATATACTACGTGGCCTGTGCTATATACTATGTGGCTGCTATATACATACATACATACATATTCTAGAGTACCCGATGAGTTAGAATCGGGCCACCATCTAGTAGATTATAAAAGTGTATAAAATTCTCCATCAACCGTACAAGAAGAGTAGGCCCTTTAGGAGAACAAGGAAGCATACATAATTCAGGCTCAGTATGAAGACCATCCAAGGGCAAAATTCTGGAAGATGTTAGTGCCATGTCCATTGATTAACACAGGATAAAAGAAAAGTCTCAGTATCAGTTTACAATACTTGATGATTCTTTTAAAATAGATGTATTAAGTTTTAAAGAGGACCATGATGTCTTTAAACCAGTTCTTCCAGAACTTGTTCTAAAAGAGTCAATTTTCAGTACAGATAATAATAATCTTGCACTGTCACAACCAAGGACACAACCATGGAGGGGTAACAGACACAAATAAGTCTAGGTGCCTTAGACTGCTGAAGGGCCCCAGTACAATAAGCGAGGACACCAGGATCATAGGATGAACATAGAAAGCGGGGATCTTTTCATTGATTTTGAATTGAGACCAAGGAACTTCTAGCTATCCCTCGAGATCTTTTCATTGATTTTGAATTGAGACCAAGGAACTTCTAGCTATCCCTCTGGTCAAAACAACCAGTAATTGTTTTAATAAATGTAAATGTAAAAATAAGCATTTAAAGAAAATATAAAAGGTGCAAAAAGGACTTGAGAATCTGGAAGCATAAGATCCAGGTGAAAAGCTTTATCATGAATAATCCTCCACCCCGTTCCACAAAAAGTAAACCACATATTCTATATAATTCATGTAGAACATGATATTGAATTGAGCTCAGTCAGTCACAAAGATTGTAGATCCCGAGAAACAAAACCACTACACTGAATTACCCCCTAAGGGACCAAACATTAATTCTAAACATCTAGCTACTCCTGGTGGACAAGTGATTTCTATAGAACTAGGTTCACCACAACATTACCAGAATGGAATCCAGATTTTGTAGAATTCCTCTTTACTAGAACAACAGAGAAGTCTACAGACTACAAAACAAAAGCAGTAGGAGAATGAATAACCATGTACTGTAATGTTTTTATCACCCATTTCCTATGTCCATAGTACATCCCAGTTGACAGTGATATCTGGTAGATGTTCAATCCTAATTTTCATATTCCTCAGCTTAATATTATACAGGAAACCATTTGTTGCAAGACAAAAGTTTTTCAAACTTTCCCAAACATAGCACCTCAACAAGCAAATAGAATAACTGCTGTCTTCACGGTCTCTTCAGTAACAGTAAAACACCAAACATTTCAGCACCGCCGCTGAGGATGACCTCACTGGTCTCTGCCGGGTACTGTAACACTGCTGTGTTTGTGACTCATTACTGCAGATCTGAGCAAGCAAGAGAGGGCGCTGTCACTGTGCAAAGAAAAGAGTGGGCGCTGTCACTGTGCACATCACAGTTGTTGTGAATTCTGCTTTTGGGCTTCCTCCGGTGGTTGTAGGTGGTAATGCAGTTGCCCCTGAGTTGCAGTCCTGGTCAGGTGTATCTGCTGATTGCAGATCTGACTGGGGTATTTAGGTGTGCAGGATTCATTAGTCCTTGCCAGTTGTCAATTGTTGTTGGGAGGTGTAGGACCTCTGCCTGGTTCCTCCTGCCTTTCTGCCAAATCAGCAAAGATAAGTGTCTGGTTCTTTTTCCCTGTGGCACACATGTTGTGTGCTTCACAATTCAGTGCTATTCTTTGTGTTTTCTTGTCCAGCTTAGATTGTGTCAGTATTTTCTCAGTCTTGCTGGATTCTCTGGAGTGGCAGATATACATTCCATGTCTTTAGTTAGATTGTGGAACTTATTGTATTTTCTGCTGTGGATATTTTTGGAAGGGTTTTAATACTGACCGCCTAGTTATCTGTCCTATCCTTTCCTATTTAGCTAGAGTGGCCTCTTTTGCTAAATCCTGTTTTCTACCTGCGTGTGTCTATTCTTCTCCTACTCACAGTCATTATTCGTGGGGGGCTGCCTATCCTTTGGGGGTCTGCTCTGAGGCAAGATAGCATTCCCATTTCCATCTATAGGGGTATTTAGTCCTCCGGCTGTGTCGAGGTGTCTAGGGAGTGTTAGGCACACCCCACGGCTACTTCTAGTTGCGGTGTTAGTTCAGGATTGCGGTCAGTACAGGTTCCACCGACTCCAGAGAAAGTTTCATGCGGCTCCAAGGTCACCAGATCATAACAGTACAACTGGCCCATAATGAGTTAAATGCATCTCAGAAGAAGGGAAGAAAAGTGTTGAGCCATTTTTTTTTCTGCAGTCTGTTTTGTCTTTTTTTCCCTCTTTATTTATGGGTGGCTGAGGAGTCTTGTGCCAGCATGGATGTTCAGGAATTAGCTTCTCGTGTAGACCAGCTTGCTGCCAGGGTACAGGATATTTCTGATTATATTGTTCAGACTCCAGCTTTAGAACCGAAGATTCCTACTACTGATTTGTTTTTTGGTGATAGGTCCAAATTTTTGGAGTTTAAAAATAATTGTAAATTGTTTTTTGCTCTGAGACCGCGATCCTCCGGTGATTCCATTCAGCAGGTTAAAATTGTCATCTCCCTGCTGCGTGGTGATCCACAGGATTGGGCATTTTCCCTGGAATCTGGGAATCCGGCCTTGCTTAATGTAGATTCCTTTTTTCAGGCTTTAGGTTTATTATATGATGAACCTAATTCTGTGGATCAAGCGGAGAAAACCTTGTTGACCCTGTCTCAGGGTCAAGAGGCGGCAGAATTGTTTTGTCAGAAATTTAGAAAATGGTCTGTGTTGACTAAATGGAATGATGATGCTTTGGCGGCAATTTTCAGAAAGGATCTTTCTAAATCTGTTAAAGATGTTATGGTGGGGTTTCCCACGCCTTTCGGTCTGAGTGATTCTATGTCTCTGGCCATTCAGATTGATCGGCGCTTGCGGGAGCGTAGAACTGTGCGCGCTGTGGCGTCGTCCTCAGAGCCAATTCCTGAGCCAATGCAGTGTGATAGGATTTTGTCTAGAACGGAACGACAAGGATTCAGACGTCAGAATGGGTTGTGTTATTATTGTGGCGACGCTTCTCATGTCATTTCAGTCTGCCCTAAGCGGACAAAGAGGATCGCTACCATCAGTACTGTACAACCTAAATTTCTGTTATCGGTGTCCTTGATTTGCTCATTGTCATCATTCTCTGTCATGGCGTTTGTGGATTCAGGCGCCGCCTTGAACTTAATGGATTTTGAGTTTGCCAGGCGTTGTGGTTTTCCCTTGCAGCCTTTGCAGAACCCTATTCCTTTAAGGGGGATTGATGCTACACCTTTGGCTAAAAATAAGCCTCAGTTTTGGACACAGGTGACCATGCACATGGTGCCAGCCCATCAGGAAGATTGTCGATTTCTGGTGTTGCATAATTTGCATGATGTTATCGTGCTGGGCTTCCCGTGGTTGCAGGTACATAATCCTGTATTGGATTGGAAATCTATGTCTGTGACTAGTTGGGGTTGTCAGGGGGTTCATAATGATGTTCCTTTGATGTCAATCTCCTCTTCTTCCTCTTCTGAAATTCCAGAGTTTTTGTCTGATTTTCAGGATGTATTCGATGAGCCCAAGTCCAGTTCCCTTCCACCGCACAGGGACTGTGATTGTGCTATTGACTTGATTCCAGGCAGTAAGTTTCCTAAGGGTCAACTTTTCAACCTGTCTGTGCCTGAACATACCGCCATGCGGAGTTATGTTAAGGAGTCTTTGGAGAAAGGGCATATTCGGCAATCTTCTTCACCGTTAGGAGCAGGTTTTTTTTTTGTTGCTAAGAAGGATGGCTCCTTGAGACCTTGTATTGATTATCGCCTCTTGAATAAGATCACAGGCAAGTTTCAATACCCTTTACCTTTGCTTTCCGATTTGTATGCTAGGATTAAGGGGGCTAGTTGGTTTACTAAGATTGACCTTCGGGGGGCATATAATCTTGTTCGTATTAAACAGGGTGATGAATGGAAAACTGCGTTTAATACGCCCGAAGGCCATTTTGAATACCTTGTGATGCCATTCGGGATCACTAACGCTCCATCTGTTTTTCAATCCTTCATGCATATCTTCCAGACTTATATTGATAAATTCTTGATTGTATATTTGGACGATATTTTGATTTTTTCCGATGATTGGAAGCCTCATGTGGAACAGGTCAGGATGGAATTTCAGATCCTTCGTGACAATGCTTTGTTTGTGAAGGGGTCTAAGTGTCTCTTTGGGGTGCAGAAGGTTTCTTTTTTGGACTTTATTTTTTCTCCCTCATCTATGGAGATGGATCCGGTTAAGGTTCAGGCCATTCATGATTGGATTCAACCCACATCCGTGAAGAGCCTTCATAAATTTTTGGGTTTTGCAAATTTTTATCGCCGTTTCATTGCTAACTTCTCCAGCGTGGTTAAACCCTTGACCGATTTGACGAAAAAAGGCACTGATGTGGTGAATTGGTCCTCTGCGGCTGTCTCTGCCTTTCAGGAGCTTAAACGCCGATTTACTTCTGCTCCGGTGTTGCGCCAACCAGATGTTTCTCTTCCGTTTCAGGTTGAGATTGATGCTTCTGAGATTGGGGCAGGGGCCGTTTTGTCTCAGAGGGATTCTGTTGGTTCTTTGATGAAACAGTGTGCCTTCTTCTCCCGCAAGTTTTCGCCTGCTGAACGCAATTATGATGTTGGCAATCGTGAGTTGTTGGCTATGAAGTGGGCGTTTGAGGAGTGGCGACATTGGCTTGAGGGAGCTAAGCACCGTATTGTGGTCCTGACCGATCATAAGAATTTGATTTACCTCGAGTCTGCCAAACGGCTGAGTCCTAGACAGGCTCGATGGTCTTTGTTTTTTTTTCCCGTTTTGATTTCGTGGTTTCGTATCTTCCGGGTTCTAAGAATATTAAGGCTGATGCCCTTTCTAGGAGTTTTTTGCCTGAGTCTCCTGAGGCCTTTGAACCGGTCGGCATTCTGAAAGAAGGGGTGGTCCTTTCTGCCATTTCCCCTGATTTACGGCGGGTTCTTCAGGAATTTCAGGCTGATAGACCTGACCGCTGTCCTGTGGGGAAATTGTTTGTTCCCGACAGATGGACTAGTAGAGTGATTTCTGAGGTTCACTGTTCTGTGTTGGCTGGTCATCCTGGTATTTTTGGTACCAGAGATTTGGTTGGTAGGTCCTTTTGGTGGCCTTCGTTGTCACGTGATGTGCGTTCTTTTGTGCAGTCCTGTCGGACTTGTGCGCGGGCCAAGCCTTGTTGTTCCCGTGCTAGTGGGTTACTTTTGCCATTGCCAGTCCCTGAGAGGCCATGGACGCATATTTCTATGGATTTTATTTCTGATCTTCCGGTTTCCCAGAGGATGTCTGTTATCTGGGTTGTTTGTGACCGGTTTTCTAAGATGGTTCATTTGGTGCCTTTGCCTAAATTGCCTTCCTCTTCAGAGTTGGTTCCGTTGTTTTTTCAGCATGTGGTTCGTTTGCATGGTATTCCGGAGAATATTGTGTCCGACAGAGGTTCCCAGTTTGTTTCTAGGTTTTGGCGGGCCTTTTGTGCTAGGCTGGGCATTAATTTGTCTTTTTCTTCTGCATTCCATCCTCAGACAAATGGCCAGACCGAGCGAACTAATCAGACTTTGGAGACTTATTTGAGATGCTTTGTGTCTGCCGATCAGGATGATTGGGTTGCCTTTTTGCCATTGGCCGAGTTTGCCCTTAATAATCAGGCTAGTTCGGCTACTTTGGTTTCGCCTTTTTTTTGTAATTTTGGTTTTCATCCTCGTTTTTCTTCTGGGCAGGTTGAGCCTTCTGACTGTCCTGGTGTGGATTCTGTGGTTGACAGGTTGCAGCAGATTTGGGCTCATGTGGTGGACAATTTGGTGTTGTCTCAGGAGGAGGCTCAACGTTTTGCTAACCGTCGTCGGTGTGTTGGTTCCCGGCTTCGGGTTGGGGATTTGGTCTGGTTGTCTTCCCGTCATGTTCCTATGAAGGTCTCTTCCCCTAAGTTTAAGCCTCGGTTTATTGGTCCTTATAGGATTTCTGAGATTATTAATCCGGTGTCTTTTCGAATGGCGCTTCTGGCCTCTTTTGCTATCCATAATGTCTTCCATAGATCTTTATTGCGGAAATATGTGGTGCCCGTTGTTCCCTCTGTTGATCCTCCGGCCCCTGTGTTGGTTGATGGGGAGTTGGAGTATGTGGTTGAGAAGATTTTGGATTCTCGTTTTGAGGCGGAGGCTTCAGTACCTTGTCAAATGGAAGGGTTATCCAGGAGGATAATTCTTGGGTTTTTGCTTCTGATGTCCATGCTGCTGATTTGGTTCATGCTTTTCATCTGGCTAGTCCTGATCGGCCTGGGGGCTCTGGTGAGGGTTCGGTGACCCCTCCTCAAGGGGGGGGTACTGTTGTGAATTCTGCTTTTGGGCTCCCTCCGGTGGTTGTAGGTGGTAATGCAGTTGCCCCTGAGTTGCAGTCCTGGTCAGGTGTATCTGCTGATTGCAGATCTGACTGGGGTATTTAGGCGTGCAGGATTCATTAGTCCTTGCCAGTTGTCAATTGTTGTTGGGAGGTGTAGGACCTCTGCCTGGTTCCTCCTGCCTTTCTGCCAAATTAGCAAAGATAAGTGTCTGGTTCTTTTTCCCTGTGGCACATGTGGCACACATGTTGTGTGCTTCACAATTCAGTGCTATTGTTTGTGTTTTCTTGTCCAGCTTAGATTGTGTCAGTATTTTCTCAGTCTTGCTGGATTCTCTGGAGTGGCAGATATACATTCCATGTCTTTAGTTAGATTGTGGAACTTTTTGTATTTTCTGCTGTGGATATTTTTGGAAAGGTTTTAATACTGACCACCTAGTTATCTGTCCTATCCTTTCCTATTTAGCTAGAGTGGCCTCTTTTGCTAAATCCTGTTTTCTACCTGCGTGTGTCTATTCTTCTCCTACTCACAGTCATTATTCGTGGGGGGCTGCCTATCCTTTGGGGGTCTGCTCTGAGGCAAGATAGCATTCCCATTTCCATCTATAGGGGTATTTAGTCCTCCGGCTGTGTCGAGGTGTCTAGGGAGTGTTAGGCACACCCCACGGCTACTTCTAGTTGCGGTGTTAGTTCAGGATTGCGGTCAGTACAGGTTCCACCGACTCCAGAGAAAGTTTCATGCGGCTCCAAGGTCACCAGATCATAACAGTACAACTGGCCCATAATGAGTTAAATGCATCTCAGAAGAAGGGAAGAAAAGTGTTGAGCCATTTTTTTTTCTGCAGTCTGTTTTGTCTTTTTTTCCCTCTTTATTTATGGGTGGCTGAGGAGTCTTGTGCCAGCATGGATGTTCAGGAATTAGCTTCTCGTGTAGACCAGCTTGCTGCCAGGGTACAGGATATTTCTGATTATATTGTTCAGACTCCAGCTTTAGAACCGAAGATTCCTACTACTGATTTGTTTTTTGGTGATAGGTCCAAATTTTTGGAGTTTAAAAATAATTGTAAATTGTTTTTTGCTCTGAGACCGCGATCCTCCGGTGATTCCATTCAGCAGGTTAAAATTGTCATCTCCCTGCTGCGTGGTGATCCACAGGATTGGGCATTTTCCCTGGAATCTGGGAATCCGGCCTTGCTTAATGTAGATTCCTTTTTTCAGGCTTTAGGTTTATTATATGATGAACCTAATTCTGTGGATCAAGCGGAGAAAACCTTGTTGGCCCTGTCTCAGGGTCAAGAGGCGGCAGAATTGTTTTGTCAGAAATTTAGAAAATGGTCTGTGTTGACTAAATGGAATGATGATGCTTTGGCGGCAATTTTCAGAAAGGATCTTTCTGAATCTGTTAAAGATGTTATGGTGGGGTTTCCCACGCCTTTCGGTCTGAGTGATTCTATGTCTCTGGCCATTCAGATTGATCGGCGCTTGCGGGAGCGTAGAACTGTGCGCGCTGTGGCGTCGTCCTCAGAGCCAATTCCTGAGCCAATTCAGGATTGCGGTCAGTACAGGTTCCACCGACTCCAGAGAAAGTTTCATGCGGCTCCAAGGTCACCAGATCAAAACAGGAAGTTACATAATGTAGTTAGGGAACGGTAAGAAATTTCTAACGCAAAGTATATTAGAAAATAGCTTAGATTACGGCATCAAATAGATAGGGTGTTAGATAAAATGTACTTTCAGCTTCAGACCTCCCCTTTAAGGGACCTTTCAGATGTTGAGAAAACATCCGGTGATTGAAAAATACTGCTCTGTTGCAGAGAAATCGCCCTTAGAACTAATATGAAAATCAGGATGTAAGTGTTCTGGGTTGGATGAAGCGCTTCGACTATCTTGGTTCTTAGCCTATCCCCAGCCTGTACTAGATAACTGTCATTTAGCACTCCCGCAGCATGTCAATCACACAGTGGAAGGTGGAGTTAGGCTGAGAATGGAGGCTGGAGCCAAGGCAGTTCGTCCTGCCCAGAGCACTCCCAGCCTCATCTACATGTCACTTTCAAAGTGGATTTCTCTGAAACAAATTAGCATTTTAATTTAATTTAATTTACTTTGGTTCTTATAACCTACACACACATGTAGGGGAAGAGGATGTAGAATGCATTGTGCATTGACTTAGGTAAACCACGTCTTTGAAAGCTTATTTGCTCAGAAATATTTTATAGCCACTGTAGCGATTTGTCAATAGACATGTGCATCAATATACAAACAGAAATAATCCAGCACTGCATATTCCCAAGGGCCAAAGGTGAATGATTTAAAACCTTTCCCATATAACAATCTGGCACATCGCCCGGTGAAATACTCCAAAAAACAGATTATATACTAAAGAAACCAGAGTATATAATTCACCACCACAAAGATCTTATTTTTAAAAGATTCAATTTTTATTTGTATATTCCATATAAAAACAATAAAGTACAAATAAATACAATAGAGGAGAACAACAACTGAGCACTCAAAGGGGGAACCACTGCTCCATTTAGTCTGACTAGGTATAGCATGTGTCCATATATTTGGGAGGTGATATCGTTGCTATAAATGCTATTAGTTTCAAGATCATACCCAAATTGCAAGTTACTTGATACCACATAATCCCTAACAATACATATACACTCCCAGCATCATTGCTTACCCATTGTAGGTTCGGTTAGAAGCGGTGGTCCACCCTGCGACCCCTGACGCGCGTTTCGCGTTTAGATGGCTTTCTCAAAGGGGATGTCATCCCCTTTGAGAAAGCCATCTAAACGCGAAACGCGCGTCAGGGGTCGCAGGGTGGACCACCGCTTCTAACCGAACCTACAATGGGTAAGCAATGATGCTGGGAGTGTATATGTATTGTTAGGGATTATGTGGTATCAAGTAACTTGCAATTTGGGTATGATCTTGAAACTAATAGCATTTATAGCAACGATATCACCTCCCAAATATATGGACACATGCTATACCTAGTCAGACTAAATGGAGCAGTGGTTCCCCCTTTGAGTGCTCAGTTGTTGTTCTCCTCTATTGTATTTATTTGTACTTTATTGTTTTTATATGGAATATACAAATAAAAATTGAATCTTTTAAAAATAAGATCTTTGTGGTGGTGAATTATATACTCTGGTTTCTTTAGTATATAATGTGCATCAATATGTTCATTTACTGAAAAGGCGCTTTGTCTTCTTGTGCTTTTATTATAACCACCTTGTAAGACAGGTTTCCTGTTTTTTTGAGGAAATATCTGATTTATTACTGTACTCAGCATAACAATTGGCCAAGAATTTCCAAGACTCAGAATATTTTTCTAAAGCAAATTCAACTGTAGCAAAAGAACTTTGCATGAATAAATGTCTATGGTTACCAACCTTTCAATTACAAGTTTAGTCTTAAAGGCTATGTATACTTTTTCACAATTTTATGTTCATTTTCTTCCTAAAAGCAAAATTAAGCAGCTTTCTAAGTAGTATCCATAAGAAAAAAAAAGTATGCCATTTAGCATAATAGCTGCTAATATTTCTGAAGGAGTTAAAGTCCCAACCCAAAACTGCACCTCAGCCCTCTCAGAACACTCAGAACCACCCAGAATGCCTACTATTGGGTGAGTAATATATCCTGCTCAAAAAAAATAAAGGGAACACTTAAACAACAGAATATAACTCCAAGTAAATCAAACTACTGTGAAATCAAACTGTCCACTTAGGAAGCAACACTGTTTGACAATTTCACATGCTGTTGTGCAAATGGAATAGACAACAGCTGGAAATTATTGGCAATTATCAAGACACATTCAATAATGGAGTGGTTCCGCAGGTGGGGACCACAGACCACATCTCAGTACCAATGCTTTCCGGCTGATGTTTTGGTCACTTTTGAATGTTGGTTGTGCTATCACAATTGTGGTAGCATGAGATGGACTCTACAACCCACACAAGTGGCTCAGGTAGTGCAGCTCATCCAGGATGGCACATCAATGCGAGCTGTGACAAGAAGGTTTGCTGTGTCTGTCAGCGTAGTGTCCAGAGGCTGGAGGCGCTACCAGGAGACAGACCAGTACACCAGGAGACGTGGAGGGGGCCTTAAGAGGGCAACAATTCAGCAGCAGGACCGCTACCTCAACCTTTGTGCAAGGAGGAACAGGAGGAGCACTGCCAGAGCCCTGCAAAATGACCTCCAGCAGGCCACAAATGTGCATGTGTCTGCACAAACGGTTAGAAACCGACTCCATGAAGATGGTCTGAGTGCCCGATGTCCACAGATGGGGTTTGTGCTCCCAGCCCAACACCGTGCAGGACGCTTGGCATTTGCCACAGAACACCAGAATTGGCAAATTCGCCACTGGCGCCCTGTGCTCTTCACAGATGAAAGCAGGTTCACACTGAGCACATGTAACAGATGTGACAGAGTCTGGAGATGCCATGGAGAGCGATCTGCTGCCTGCAACATCCTTCAGCATGACCGGTTTGGCAGAGGGTCAGTAATGGTGTGGGGTGACATTTTTTCTGGAGGGCCACACAGCTCTCCATGTGCTTGCCAGAGGTACCCTGACTTCCATTAGGTACCGAGATGAGATCCTCAGACCCCTTGTGAGACCATATGCCGGTGCGGTTGGCCCTGGGTTCCTCCTAATGCAGGACAATGCCAGACCTCATGTGGCTGGAGTGTGTCAGCAGTTCCTGCAAGATGAAGGCATTGAAGCTATGGACTGGCCTGCCCATTCCCCAGACCTGAATCCGAATTAACACATCTGGGACATCATGTCTCACACCATCCACCAATGTCACATTGCACCAGACTGTCCAGGAGTTGGCGGATGCTTTAGTCCAGGTCTGGGAGGAGATCCCTCAAGAGACCATCCACCACCTCATCAGGAGCATGCCGAGGCGTTGTAGGGAAGTCATACAAGCACGTGGAGGCCACACACTACTGAGCATCATTTCCTTGTCTTGAGGCATTTCCACTGAAGTTGGATCAGCCTGTAACTTCATTTTCCACTTTGATTTTGAGTATCATTCGAAATCCAGACCTCCGTGGGATATTAGTTGTGATTTACATTGATCATTTTTAGATGTTATTGTTCTCAACACATTCCACTATGTAATGAATAAAGATTTACAACTGGAATAGTTCATTCAGTGATATCTAGGATGTGGGATTTTAGTGTTCCCTTTATTTTTTGAGCAGTGTATATAGCACACCTTTCTTTCAGCCTAGAAGTCTGAGGAAATCAGCAAATTTGTGTCTTTAAGGCATTTATCAAGTGATTTGCTAAAATAATCGAAAACCAATATAGGCTCCTGCTACTGATGGGGGTTGTATACAGATCAGAGGTTTTAAAGTTTTATAGAGGGCAGAGAAAACAGGCTCCAAACAAAGAGGAATAAGGGCAGTTCTGAAGCTGTGCTGATACATAAAATACATTGAAGAAAGCACCCTGGATACACACAAAACTCACTGCATTACAGAAAAACATCCAGCATGTATTACAGAGAAATCTCTAGCATGTATTACAGCAAGGGACACTCTCACAAGAGAAAAGTGTGTAGCTTGGATCAACCTGCAAACTGCATATCAGGGAGGTATGAAAATAAGTGAAGAAATGAAGATTGCAGACTGACTACAATCTAATTTTTAACATATATAAAAATAATTTTTCCCTGTCAAATGTGTTCACACCCTTTTGGACCACACTACAACAGTCTTTTATTTTCAGTCAACTAGGTTTATTCTTTGCATGACTAGATGTAGTTTTTACCAAAGTGGTTTTGAGGCACAAATGCCTTAAAATCCTTATATCATTGATCATTGTTTAATGTTGATTTCTTTCAGATTAAGGAAAAACACCATCAAAATCATTACTTTTTCCACTGTTCACAAAATAATTGTTTTTATTTGGGATGCAATACCAGAAGTGTATAGATATTGTTCAAGAAAAAAAAAAGATTTTTTAATAGGGAAAAATGTTTTTTAGTTATATATATATATATATATATATATATATATATATATATATATATATATATATATACTAGATTGTGGCCCGATTCTAACGCATCGGGTATTCTAGAATATGCATGTCCCCATAGTATATGGACAATGATGATTCCAGAATTCGCGGCAGACTGTGCCCGTCGCTGATTGGTCAAGGCAACCCTTAGACAATTATATATATAGATAGATATAAATATGTTCATTTTCAAAAAAACTTTATTGATCTTTATGTCAACATGTTTCGTCCACTATTGGACTACTGCACTTGTCTGATCTCTTATATAATACATGACAATACATCTGTTTGTCAGGCACCGTTCTTGACCGGACCACTATTAAAATATGGCAATATATATATGTTCGTTTTCAAAAAAACTTTATTGATCTTTATGTCAACATGTTTAGTCCACTATTGGACTAATGCACTTGTCTGATCTCTTATATAATACATGACAATACCTCTGACAGGGCATGATAAGAGTTAAAATTTGGCAGACCAGGGAGAAGGTTTGTTATGCCCTTGTATGCAAATTATATACATTCTTTTACCAGATCTACAATTGTGTTTTACGACAGAACTTTTATGAAAAATACCTTCTATAAGCGTCCTTGACTCTCTAGAAAAAGCAGATTCCTCGAAGGTAAAATCCTTGTTGTGTTGCATTTAGGTCTACTGGTCTTGAAGAAGTGGCTGCTTTTTACTAGCGCCCTGTGGCGTTACACCTCCTACATTCTTTACATTCATCTAATTGCAACTTTTGTGCCCGTATCAGACTTTTGCATAATTCTCTTGGATTCTGATATGCCTTTTATACTGCTCAGTTCCCTCCTATACTCCTTTTATTGATCCCCATTCCCTCCATACTCCCCCTTCTTACACACCTTTTTCTCCTTGTGCCCCACTCATATTTTCCTTGCTTCTCCTCTCTAATCATTTTATAGTCCTACTATTTTTTTAATACACTGCTATCCTCATCTCTTCCATATGCAACTTAAAGGGAAACTCCAGTCATCTCACCCTTTGTTTAGAATGGTAGATCGGATTTACAGTAACAAAAATCCCTGACCAGTGCCGAAGAGGTTTAAAGGGTTATTGCCAGATTCAAAAGTTATCCCTTATCCACAGGAGATCACAGACTTTATCAATGAGATCTTCTCCCGTGTATGCGTGTTATCATTTTGACTGTCCTTTTTTTGACATTTTGTATATATCATTTGAAACCATGTATTATGTGTATCTATTTTGTAATTTTCCGCAATTCAGATGTCCTTGACAAAGACCGTCCCCGGTCGAAAAGTTGGGCGAGATAGGTTTTTGATTCCTTGCCGGATCAAAATAAATTTACATTTGATTTTCTTTTCTGGTGCGGAGGTTCCAACCTCACTTAAAGAAAACATGTCACCAAGAACATGGAATCTGACAGCATCATGTTATTGAGCAGAAGGAATTGAACAAATTGATGTATAGGATTTTAAACTAAAATAATCAGTGTACCTTGTTTTTTATTAATTCAAATCTGTGCTCATTCTAGACTTAGGAGTCCAGTGGGTGGTCCTAACCAGTGATTGACAGCCATCCGTGTCCATGCTCAAACAGTGAAAGCTGACAGGCATTGAGTAAGACAGGGCAGCCCATTAGACTAAAAGCTGGGATTTCAAGCAATATATTACAAAATATGGGGAATCAATTTGCACAAAACTATATATTATTCAGCTTAGCACCTACTACTTTATGATGCAGGAAGATCTAAATTCATAACATTATTATTTTGCATATAGCCTATATTCACCCATTACTTTTACCAGTACTGTATATGAATAATTGGACTGCCCCACCAGAATAATGTGTTGGTAGACCCCGGCAGACAGACAATCTCAATTACAGTCAATATAGGAGGGGACCACTTGCCACTAGAATCTTTAAATAGGACTAATTCCTTTCACCACTATTTGATAAAAATGTAGTTCCAGTAGTAGGATCCAGCTGATTTTCCCGGTTCTCCCAAATTGGTTGTTAAAGTTAAAGCCGTTTCAGAGAATCAGGGAGAAGTTGGATGTCAATCAAGATCCTACTTACAGTAAAAGTGATGATGTCTTTAAGCTGCCTACCTTGTTTAAGACGTGACGAAGGGGGACATCTAGAGGGACCGTGAATGACATTAAAAGGGGAATTTAGGATGACAATTGTTACTCAAGCAGGTGGAGCGCGTGGTTCATGTACCCACTGTGCCACGGGGCCTGGCTTACCTAGGAGGGGCTTAGCTAAGTGGCCACCTGGTGTTCACTGGACCTCCTGATGATGGAGGTAGCCCCCAGGTACCACTCCTAGGCAATCCCCATTACTGCAGCTTCTTACCCCAGAGGTCAGGTACGCAGACACGGATAAGATTAGGACCCATTCAGACTACTAGGTTAAGGATCCATGGGTAGAACGGTTACTGACATGGAGTCTCAGATGGGGCTGATGTGCAGACTATTAGGAAAGTGCAGATACATGGAATACTCGGAAAGGAACATGTTAAGAATGGCGCAAAGCTCTCGGATACTGATTCACGAACTGACCACTCACAGACCAGGGACTTCGGGTTCATAGCTGGTGGCACAAGGACCAGGGACTATGGGTTCGGGACACTGGCCACACCAGGACCAGGGGACCTTACAACTCATTAGTAGACTTCCACACTACCTAATGATTCACAGTTGCTTGGCACCTACCTATTGGGGATGGTGCCTTTTAAACAAGATGCCTCCTGTTATGACCCCAATGGCAGAGGGTCTCAGAAATAGTTTCTAAGTCTGCAAACACAAAAACCAGCTCATAGGGCAGTGGTAACTGATCTGACCATATATCTAATCCTAGCACCACAAACAGCAGCCGGGGAACGTGCCTACGTTGATTCTAGACGTCTCGCGCCAGCCGGAGAACTAACTAACCCTAGAAGGGAAAAGAAAGACCTTTCTTGCCTCCAGAGAAAAGACCCCAAAAGTTGGATACAAGCCCCCAACAAATAATAACGGTGAGGTAAGAGGAAAAGACAATCGTAAGGATGAGCTAGGTATTTAGCAAAGAGAGGCCCACTAGCTAATAGCAGAATATAGTAAGATAACTTATATGGTCAGCAAAAACTCTATCAAAAATATCCACGCTGGATATTCAAGAACCCCCGAACCGTCTAACGGCCCGGGGGGAGAACACCAGCCCCCTAGAGCTTCCAGCAAGGTCAGGAATCACATTTAGTACAAGCTGGACAAAAATGAGAGCAAGCAAATAACCCAAAAAACAAAGAAGCAGGATTTAGCTTAATTTTTCATGAACCAGGACCAGCAGATAGGAGCAAACAAAAAGGATCTGATTACAACGATGCCAGGCACTGGACTAAGGATCCAGGAGGTTTATATAGCAACACCCCTGGACTAACGACCCAGGTGGGTGCAAACTGAGGAAAGAAAATCCCAGAGTCATATCACTAATAACCACCAGAGAGAGCCAAGAAGTCTAATTCACAACAGCCTCCCAGCAATTGGCTGAAAGGCCATCTTGCAGATGCACTTTTATACTAAATTTCTCCCAGCCATTAGCTAGGGGCATTTAACTATGTGTGCAAGTTTCCCCTTTAAGAACAGGGGTGCACACCGCCGAGACCTTCGGCATGCCTAACTCCAGGAGACGGAGTATGCCAGAGACCATACCATGTGACCGGGGCGGTAAGTATGCCGGTGTCCCTGCATGGCGGGGGAAGGGGAACCACGCAGAGGCACCATGCGACCGGGGCAGTGGGTATGCCAGTGTCCCTGCATGGCAGGGGAAGGGGAACCATGCAGAGGCACCATGCGACCGGGGCGGTGAGTATGCTGGTGTCCCTGCATGGCAGGAGAAGGGGAACCACGCAGAGGCACCGGCAGTAGCATTACAATAATTTTACTGTGGCCCTAAAGATGACACTTGAGAAGTCGAGCTGGGGATTACATTTGAGGTGGCCCTGGGGATGACATTTAGGGATTGCTCACACGAGCATATACATATGATGAGTGCTATCATATTTTTTTTATTGGATAGTACGCGGACCAATGTTACTCAATGAGCAGTGCTGATTCATGTTTCTTCCACTGACAGAATTAGTCAGTAGAAAAAAAACACAACATGCTGAGATTTCACTTTGAAATCGGAAGACACTCCACCATTCAAGTCTATGAGTGAGTGGAAAAAACATTGGACTGCACTGAGATGACATCCGAGTGCAGTCTGATTTCTATGGATTCACAGAATGGAGAAGATGGAGAAATTTTGTTCTCCATCTTCTCCTCGCAGTGTGCTCCAATTCTCTCATCTGACAGCACCACACTATGCCGACACTAATCAAACTCGGATCAGAATTTGATCAGTGTCATTTGCATAATCGTCCTGATTCTCTTGAGAGATTCGATGGTTGTGTGAGCAAACCTTTAAGGGGAAGCAATCATTAGAAAATTACCTATTTTTTTGTCTTACATGTATTTAAAAAAAAATTCATTTTGTTTCATATTATGATTTAAAAAAAAAAAAATGATATAGTAATCATGCAATTTTAACACTTGGTTTATTTTTTAGACGTACTCCCTGTCCTTTTAAGAAGAGTTTACAGCAGGAGCTTTATCATCAGACAGTCTGTGAGCGAAAAGAAAAAACAGCGGCATTCCTCTAAGGTAGTGTGTACTAGGTGATATTTGAGTGAGAAGGGTGAGAGGGTTTTTGCTCACCTGGACAGGCACAGCTCCACAACTATACCAGCATCATTAAAGACTGATTGCAGCAGCTCCACCTCAGAAGGGGAACTGGTTGTGGTATTCCACTTCGTAGTATGAGAATTCGAGGATAGAAATAAACTGAGTAGATATGGATACCACAAGGGAGGATAAGGATTTTGGGAGGACTAAACATTATGATATAAAACGTCCCCCCCGTGTGGCGCCCATAGCTACTCTGTTGTTTATCATCCTCGAATCCTTATCAGAAGAAAGGATTACCAACACAGGTCACACTCTACACACAGGTGATAACACAGGACTTACCAATCATAGTAGTCGATGTTACAGCTGACCCCCCTACCGCTCACTTCACATTTACCTTTCTACAGGTATTGTTTCCTGAAACAATGACATTTAAAGTGCCGATAGGGGTGTGTTTTATTTCATGTGCCCATCAGCACCCTCATAACATGAATGTGGGGCGCTGATTAGTTGCCTTGATGGCCAGTGGTCTGCTGAGAATCCCTGGGCCTGTCATGATGGCAATCTTCGGTACGCCAGCTTCTGGCGGTGTTCATAGGAGAACATGATTGTTGCTATATACATCAACACTGTGGTATTGCTGTGTATAGCACAATCGATTGTGGTATTGTTATGCGCATAAAAGCCCAATCCATCAAAATATAAAATTAGTTGACCTGATTGGTAACGTAATGGGAAAAAAATGTTTTTTCAGCCACCACAATACTGAAATAATAATATGCAATAAGAGGTGATCAAAATATCATATGGGTTCAGTAAAAATGTCAGCTCTGGGGGCAAAAATAAGTCCTCACACAACCCTTCGACCAAAAATTTAAGACGTTACGTATCTCAAAAATTGTAGTTTTTTCGGGGGGGTTTGCAAGAAAAGTTGTATTTTTCACTGTTATAATTTTGGGTTATATTCAATTATTATTATTAATTACATTTTATTAAATATTTCCAGTGGGGCAGAAGGGGGAAGATATTGAAAAAAGGAAAACAAAACTGCAATTTTTTTACATTTAAAATTTTGTGATGTTCACCATGCAAAATAAATAACCAATAATCATTATTCTTATCAGTATGATTGAGTCTAAAGCAAATTTACATAGTTTTTTTTAAGCTGACTTTTGCTTGTGTGTCATCATCTTCTGAGATACATCATTCTTTTTTAAAGGTTACTGTGCGTGGGGTTTTTTTGTCGTACAATATTTATTATCATCAATTTGAAGTACTTATGACCTCTTTTGCACTTATCTTATATTTTTTGGAGGAAGCATCAGAAAAAAATTCTGGAATTTTTTTTGTCTTGTTTTTTTTTTTTTCATTTATTTATGGCATTTACTATTCAGTATAGTTAACACGTTAACTTTCTCCTGTATGTCATTATGATTAATATCTGATTTATATCATTTTTATATGTTTTACTACCTTTTTCATTTTGTTGCGTTTTTATGTGATTTTTCATCTCTAATATTTGGGGAAACATACAATTTCTTTTATTTTTTTTGGGGAACGGTAGATAACGTAAAACCAGCAATTTTAGTGTTGATTTTTAATACGGTTTTTTAACACTGGACAAAAATTGTGACTGTTGTAAAGTTAAGGATAAGGATTAACCCCTTTCCGACATCGGGCGTACATTTATGCCGATGCCAGACTTCCTCCCTTTGATGTGGGCTCCGGCGCTAAGCCCACATCTTTTCGGGGACATGTCAGCTATTTTGAACAGCTGACATGTGCCCGCAATAGCCACGGGTGGAATCGCGATCCACCCACGGCTATTAACCGGTAAAATACCGCTGTCAAACTCTGACAGCGGCATTTAAAATCGTGCTTCCAGCCATCAGGCTGGAAATACGCACAGCGGTGACGCCCATCATGTGATCGTGGGTCACCGGTGTGTTGGCAGGACAACCTGAGGTCTCCTTGAGACCTCATAGCAAGTGAGTAATTCTGCTATATAGAGTAGATCTGAACATCGCCTCTATGTAGCAGAGCCGATCGAGTTGGGGCAGCTTCCAGTCTCCTATGGAGACTATTGAAGCATGCCAATAGTAAAAAAAAAAAATGTTTTCAAAAATATAAAAAAATATAAAAGTTCAAATGATAGATAGATATTAGTGATGAGCGAATATACTCGTTACTCGAGATTTTTCGAGCATGCTCGGATGTCCTCCGAGTATTTTTTAGTGCTCGGAGATTTAGTTTTCATCGCCTCAGCTGAATGATTTACATCTGTTAGCCTGCTTGATTACATGTGGGGATTCCCTAGCAACCAGGCAACCCCACATGTACTCAGCCTGGCTAATAGCTGTAAATCATTCAGCTGAGGCGATGAAAACTAAATCTCCGAACACTAAAAAATACTCGGAGGACCCCCGAGCATGCTCAGGAAATCTCGAGTAACGAGTATATTTGCGCATCACTAATAGATATCCGTCAGATATATATTTCACAACCCCACGAAACATTGCACCCTTTAGTGCTTTGCATGTGGAGTTTATTGTGCAGCTTTGTATTAACCCCTTCCCGACATGCGCCGTACTAGTACTGCGCTGCCGGCACTGCATTACTGACAGCCGCCGTACTAGTACGGCGGCTCGATCACCGCGGTCTCGCGCTGAGCGCCGCGGTGATCGGGTGCGGGTGTCAGCTGTATATGACAGCTGACACCCCGCAGCAATGCCCACAATCGGCGCTATCGCCGATCGCGGGCATTTAACCCCTCTGATGCCGCTGTCAATAGTGACAGCGGCATAGAGGGGGATCGCGCAGGGACGGGGGCTCCCTGCGCTCTCCCACCGGAGCAACGCGATGAGATCGCGCTGCTCCGGTGACCTGGAAGGAGTCCCCGGATCCAAGATGGCCGCGGGACTCCTTCCGGGTCATGAGATGACCCTGCTTGCCGGCGTCTGCTGAGAATCCTCATAGCAGGCGCCGGCAAGCCTGTGGAACGTGCCTGTCACATCGGTGATCAGACCGAGTGCTGTGCACACTGTCTGATCACCGATCTGTGATGTCCCCTCCTGGGACAAAGTAAAAAAGTAAGAAAAAATTTTTTCCACATGTGTAAAAAAAAAATAAAAAAAAATTCCTAAATAAAGAAAAAAAAAAAAAAAAAATTCCCATAAATACATTTCTTTATCTAAATAAAAAAAAAATCACACAATAAAAGTACACATATTTGGTATCGCCGCGTCCGTAACGACCCCACCTATAAAACTATATCACTAGTTAACCCCTTCAGTGAACACCTAAAAAAAAAAAAAAAAAAAACGAGGCAAAAAACAACGCTTTATTCTCATACCGCCAAACAAAAAGTGGAATAACACGCGATCAAAAAGACGGATATAAATAAGCATGGTACCGCTGAAAACGTCATCTTGTCCCGTAAAAAAAAAAGCCGCCATACAGCATCATCAGCAGAAAAATAAAAAAGTTATAGCTCTCAGAATAAAGCAATGCAAAAACAATTATTTTTTTTATATAAAATAGTTTTTATTGTGTAAAAGCGCCAAAACATAAAAAAAATTACATAAATTAGGTATCGCTGTAATCGCACTCACCCGAAGAATAAAACTGCTTTATCCTTTTTACCAAACGCGGAACGGTATAAACGCCCCCCCTAAAAGAATTTCAGGAATTGCTGATTTTTGTTCATTCTGCCTCCCAAAAATCGGAATAAAAAGCGATCAAAAAATGTCATGTACCCGAAAATGGTACCAATAAAAACGTCAACTCGTCCCGCAAAAAAACAAGATATCACATGACTCTGTGGACCAAAATCTGGAAAAATTATAGCTCTCAAAATGTGGTGATGCAAAAACTATTTTTTGCAATAAAAAGCGTCTTTTAGTGTGTGACGGCTGCCAATCATAAAAATCCTCTAAATAACCCGCTGTAAAAGTAAATCAAACCCCCCTTCATCACCCCCTTAGTTAGGGAAAAATAATACAATTTAAAAAAATATATTTATTTCCATTTTCCCGTTAGGCTACTTTCACACTAGCGTCAGTACGGGGCCGTCGCGCTGCGTCGGCCCGACATACCGACGCATACTGTGCAAGCGCCGCACAACGGGGGCAGCAGATGCTGTTTTTCCACGCATCCGCTGCCCCATTGTGAGGTGCGGGGAGGTGGGGGCGGAGTTCCAGCCGCGCATGCGCGGTCGGAAATGGTGGACCGTCGGCACAAAAAAAGTTACATGTAACGTTTGTTGCTGCCGGCGGTCCGCCACAACACGACGCAACCGTCGCACGACGCTTGCGACGTGTGTCAATATGTCGCTAATGTTAGTCTATGGGGAAAAAACGCATCCTGCAGATGACTTTGCAGGATGCGTTTTTTCGCCAAAACGACGCATTGCGACGTATGCAAAAAAACGCTAGTGTGAAAGTAGCGCTAGGGTTAGGCCTAGGGTTAGGGCTAGGGTTAGGGTTGGGGTTAGGGCTAGGGTTAGGGCTGGGGTTAGGGTTGGGGTTTCAGTTAGAATTGGGGCGTTTTCACTGTTTAGGCACATCAGGGGCTCTCCAAACGCGACATGGCGTCCGATCTCAACGCGTTTGTTTGCGTTAAAAACGCATGCGTTTTTATAGAAAAAAACCAGAACACACACTGAAAAGTCACCCACCACCATCAAGGTGATAAAGGGATCCAAACCCTAACCCTACCCCTAAACTCACACCTAACCGTTTAATGAACATTTTCTGACAGTCATAGTGCCACGTATTTCAGTGCCACGTATTTCAGTGCCACAATATTTCAGTGCCACGATATTTCAGTGCCACGTACTTCAGTGCCACGTCTTTCAGTGCCACGATATTTCAGTGCCACGTATTTAAGTGAAATACGTGGCACTGAAATATCGTTGCATTTACGTGAAATACGTGGCACTTATATACGTGGCACTTATATACGTGGTACTTATATACATGGCACTTATATACGTGGCACTTACGTATATAAACGTATTTCAGTGCGACGTATTTCAGTGCCACGTATTTCAGGTTAGGGTTAGGGGTAGGGTTAGGGTTTTTTGTTTTTTTCTCGTTTTCTTGTGTTTTTCTATAAAAACGCATGCGTCTAAAAAACGCATGCGTTTTACCGCGTTTACATGCGTTTTTTCACACATGCGTTTTTTTAAAAAACGCATTTAGATAAAAACGCAAGTGTGAAACCAGCCTTACCCTTGGGAAAATAAAAACGTGGGGGCTAAAATATAATTTTCGTGGAAAAAAATATATTTTTTATTTTCGCGGCTTTGCGTTATAAACTGTAGTGAAACACTTGGGGGTTCAAAGTTCTCACAACACATCTAGATAAGTTCCGTGGGGGGTCTAGTTTCCAATATGGGGTCACTTGTGGGGGGTTTCTACTGTTTAGGTACATCATGGGCTCTGCAAATGCAACAAGACACCTGCAGACCAATCCATCTAAGTCTGCATTTCAAACGGCGCTCCTTCCCTTCCGAGCTCTGCCGTGCGCACAAACAGTGGTTCCCCCCACATATGGGGTATCAGCGTACTCAGGACAAATTGGACAACAACTTTTGTTGTCCAATTTCTCCTGTTACCCTTGGGAAAATAAAAACGTGGGGGCTAAAATATAATTTTCGTGGAAAAAAAAATATTTTTTATTTTCACGGCTCTGCATGATAAACTGTAGTGAAACACTTGTTGGTTCAAAGTTCTCACAACACATCTAGATAAGTTCCGTGGGGGGTCTAGTTTCCAATATGGGGTCACTTGTGGGGGGTTTCTACTGCTTAGGTACATCAGGGGCTCTGCAAATGCAACATGACACCTGCAGACCAATCCATCTAAGTCTGCATTTCAAACGGCGCTCCTTCCCTTCCGAGCTCTGCCGTGCGCCCAAACAGTGGTTCCCCCCAATGTATGGGGTATCAGCGTACTCAGGACAAATTGGACAATAACTTTTGTGGTCCAATTTCTCCTGTTACCCTTGGGGAAAAAAAATTGCAGGCTAAAACATCATTTAGTGGAAAGAAAAAATTATTTTTTAATTTTCATTCTAAACTTTAGTGAAACAATTGGGGGTTAAAAGTGCTCACCACACATCTAGATAAGTTCCTTAGGGGGTCTTCTTTCCAAAATGGTGTCACTTGTGGGGGTTTCCACTGTTTAGGCACGTCAGTGGCTCTCCAAACACGACATGGGTTCCGATCTCAATTCCAGCCAATTTTGCATTGAAAAGTCAAATGGCGCTCCTTCCCTTCCGAGCTCTGCCATGCGCCCAAACAGTGGTTTATCCCCATACATGAAGTATCAGCGTACTCAGGACAAATTGCACAACAACTTTTGGCGTCCAATTTATCCTGCTACCCTTGGGAAAATAAAAAATTTGGGGCAAAAAGATCATTTTTTGTGAAAATTAATATTAATTTTTTTTTACGGCTCTACATTATAAACTTCTGTGAAGCACTTGGAGGTTCAAAGTGCTCACCACACATCTAGATAAGTTCCTTAGGGGGTCTTCTTTCCAAAATGGTGTCACTTGTGGGGGTTTCCACTGTTTAGGCACGTCAGGGGCTCTCCAAACACGACATGGGTTCCGATCTCAATTCCAGCCAATTTTGCATTGAAAAGTCAAATGGCGCTCCTTCCCTTCCGAGCTCTGCCATGCGCCCAAACAGTGGTTTATCCCCATATATGAAGTATCAGCGTACTCAGGACAAATTGCACAACAACTTTTGGCATCCAATTTATCCTGCTACCCTTGGGAAAATAAAAAATTTGGGGCAAAAAGATAATTTTTTGTGAAAATTAATATTAATTTTTTTTTACGGCTCTACATTATAAACTTCTGTGAAGCACTTGGAGGTTCAAAGTGCTCACCACACATCTAGATAAGTTCCTTAGGGTGTCTTCTTTCCAAAATGGTGTCACTTGTGGGGGTTTCCACTGTTTAGGCACGTCAGGGGCTCTCCAAACACGACATGGGTTCCGATCTCAATTCCAGCCAATTTTGCATTGAAAAGTCAAATGGCGCTCCTTCCCTTCCGAGCTCTGCCATGCGCCCAAACAGTGGTTTACCCCCACATATGGGGTATCAGCGTACTCAGGACAAATTGCACAACAACTTTTGGGGTCCAATTCATCCTGCTACCCTTGGGAAAATAAAAAATTTGGGGCAAAAAGGTCATTTTTTGTGAAAATTAATATTAATTTTTTTTACGGCTCTACATTATAAACTTATGTGAAGCACTTGGAGGTTCAAAGTGCTCACCACACATCTAGATTAGTTCCTTAGAGGGTCTACTTTCCAAAATGGTGTCACTTGTGGGGGTTTCCACTGTTTAGGCACGTCAGGGGCTCTCCAAACACGACATGGGTTCCGATCTCAATTCCAGACAATTTTGCATTGAAAAGTCAAATGGCGCTCCTTCCCTTCCGAGCTCTGTCATGTGCCCAATCAATGGTTTACCCCAACATGTGGGGTATCAGCGTACTCAGGACAAATTGTACAACGACTTTTTTGGTCCAATTTCTCCTGTTACCCTTGGTAAAATAAAACAAATTGGATCTGAAGTAAAAATTTTGTGAAAAAAAAGTTAAATGTTCAATTTTTTTTAAACATTCCAAAAATTCCTGTGAAGCACCTGAAGGGTTAATAAACTTTTTTAATGTGGTTTTGAGTACCTTGAGGGGTGCAGTTTTTAGGATGGTGTCACTTTTGGGCATTTTCTGTCATATAGACCCCTCAAAGTCACTTCAAGTGTGAGGTGGTCCGTAAAAAAAATGGTTTTGCAAATTTTGTTGCAAAAATGAGAAATCGCTTTTCAACTTTTAACCCTTATAACTCCCTAACAAAAAAAAATTATGTTTCCAAAATTGTGCTGATGTAAAGCAGACATGTGGGAAATGTTGTTTATTAACTATATTATGTGATATAACTCTCTAATTTAAGGGCATAAAAACGAAAAATTAGAAAATTGCGAAATTTTCATAATTTTTGACAAATTTCTGTTTTTTTCACAAATAAATGCAAGTCATATCGAAGAAGTTTTACCACTACCATAAAGTACAATATGTCACGAGAAAACAATCTCAGAATCACCAAGATCCGTTGAAGCGTTTCAGAGTTATGACCTCATAAAGTGACAGTGGTCAGAATTGTAAAAATTGGCCGTGTCAGTTAGGTGAAAACAGGCTTCGGGGTGAAGGGGTTAAAATAATAAATAAAAGAAAACAACAACATGGAGTTCCTTCCATTTTTTGTGATCAGCAAAGGTAAAGCAGACAGCTGCAGGCTTATATTATCAGGCTGGGAAGTTCCCTGGTTATTGGGCTGTTCCCAGCCTAAAAATATCAGCCCGCAGTCGCCCAGAAGTGGAGCATCACACGACATGCTCCAATTCTGGCGCTTCACCTTGACTCTTTCCAGTGCCCTGGTGCATTGGCAATCGGGAAGAACCAAAAACATGCCTAGCTGAGATCGCACAGTCTGTGTTTGATACATACTTTCCATGGATTGGACAGCATGTATCAGTTGTCAGGTTCACTTTAACTTTAGGGATAGCAGTAGGGTTGTACACAGATCAGAGTGTGAAGAGGGGAAAAGTATCAGATAAAACAGTGTGCAGATAAGGAGGAATGCATATGAGCAAATGAGTGTAGGATAGAAATTGTGCTAATTCATGAGCTAATAAAGACAGCCACACTTGGGATATGCACAGATCTGACATCCAGCCTATATTACTAGAAGAAGCACTCCCAGAAGATAAAATTTTGAAACATGGATCAGTCTGCAAACTGCATATGAGAAGGACTGAAAATGAATGTAGGAATGAAGAGTGCATGCTAAACATTTAGAAATTTTAGAAACTAAATGTAATCACTAACATATGTAAAAATCATTTTTTACCATGTCAAAGGTATCCATAATTTTTAAAGGGGGATTCCATGCTATGTTAAATACAAAAGAGAATGGATGTTCCATGGTGCAGAATCATATGTTAGAAATTGGGGAACAGTCAGGTAATAGGTCATATGCTCACGTAGAGGAGGTCTGCAACTGTATGTGTAACTCTGATTCAGAGCTTTGTTAATTGAATATCAACTGCTTCCACTCTCACTCACCTGTATGGGCAGCAAAATCTTCATTGTATTTATTATACTTTGCTTATATAGCACCATCATCTTCAACAGCACTTTACAGACATCATCTCAATCTAAATTCCCTAATAGTATGTCTGTGGAATGTGGGAGGAAAACGAAGAACCCGAAAAAAATTAACACAAATACGGAGAGAACATACAAGCTCCTTACAGATGTTGTCCTTAGTGGCATTTGAACCTAAAACCCCAGCGCTGTAAAGCTACAGTATTAACCACTGAGCCACTGTGCGGCCATATTGAATGACTTTCCAATAAGGCAGCAGGTTATATATTCAAACACGTTTAATTAGGACATAAAGAGTATGTACAGGGCAATATGCTTCAACATCTGTCTTTTGCCTCAGGCCTCTGTACAACCGGAAGCTGAAACACGTTGTCCTGTACACACATGCGGTGCCTTGAAAAAGTATTCATTTTCTGAACTTTTCCCCACTTTTTTAAGGTTACACCCACAAACTTAAATGTATTTTATTGGGATTTCATATGACATACCAACACAATGTAGCAAGTATTTGTGAAATGTAAAATAAATGATACGGGTGCCTCTCAGAAAATTAAAATATCATCAAAAAGTTAATTTATTTCAGTTCTTCAATGCAAAAAGTGAAACTCATATATTATAGAGTCATTACAAACAGAATACAGTAATGTATTTCAAATGTTATTTCTGTTAATGTTTATGATTATGGCTTACAGCCAATGAAAACCAAAAGTCATTATCTCAGTAAATTAGAATACTTTATAACACCAGCTTGAAAAATTATTTTAAAATCCGAAATGTTGGCCTACTGAAATGTATATTCAGTAAATGCACTCAATACTTGGTCGGGGCTCCTTTTGCATCAATTACTGCATGAATGCGGCGTGGCAGGGAGGCGATCAGTATGTGGCACTGCTGAGGTGTTATGGAAGCCCAGGTTGCTTTGCTAGTAGCCCTCAGCTCGTCTGCATTGTTGGGTCTGGTGTCTCTTATCTTCCTCTTGACAATATCCCATAGATTCTCTATGGGGTTTAGGTCAGGCGAGTTTGCTGGTCAATCAAACACAGTGATACTGTTGTTTATAAACCAGGTATTGGTGGAGTGTGTCATTGACACACTTGATAAACGCTGTCAGGACTCTGAACATTTTTTACCTTTTGTGCATTACTGCCCCTTTTCAAGATGGCGTCTTTGGTCTCATGTGCATTGTGTCTTCCTGCTATAAAACTCCACCCCAGCCTTCAGTCTGTGCTAGAGTATTCTGCCTTGCATCCAGCTCCTGACCTCTGATTACTCCCTGGCTATACACCTGCTCCTGTGAACCTGTGTGGTGATCCTGCTACTCTGTTCTAAGTTCCTGCTGCATACACAAGTTTCCAGTAATCCGCTGTTCGTGTTTACTTCTATCTGCATTTGCTGGACATGTACACTGTTTCTGCTTTGCAATAACCTGAGACTATTAACCAGGCCTCCCTGGTTGAGCTAAGATATGATTTGAACTGCCTAATAAGCATATCTATCTGTGCCTGGACTAAGACAAGGATTTATTCGTGTCAAGTATCCTCAAGAATAATTGTGCTTCATAGACTTTCTGCTTGATTGCATTTTGCTCTGAAGTTTCCTATAGACTGCTAAGCTGCGTTTATTATTTGCACCAAGTGTTGTGGACTTGAGTTTCTTTCTGCACCTGTTTGAATCAGCGTGTGATAATATAGACTTTACCACTTATAAAACTGTGTCCTGTAGTTGTCTTGTTCCACGCAAAGAGTCTCCTGAGTTATCCCCTATAATTATTACAGGATAACTCTAGCCTAAAAAAAAAAAAGGAGACTGCTGGAACAATGACTGCAGAAAGCAAATTAGAGCAGGTGTTTTCAATAATTAGATCACTGCAGAAAGATGTGGAAGGTCTGCAAAAGAAGTTTGGAAGCTTTGAACACAATGAACAAGTGTTTGGACAAACTTTGCAGGACTTGAGCAACCGCATGGCAGCCCAGGAAAACAAACTTGCTGGCATAGAGTCCCAGTATGGACAGGCTTTTCAGGACATAAGCACGCAAATAGCTGCACAAGTGACTTTACCCTCTCGGCAACCGCCACCAGCTGGCCCACCTAAGTTGCCCCATTCAGATTTAATGGTGATCGCGACAAATTTCGTGGCTTTGTGAATCAATGTATGCTATATTTTGATGTGCATGCTGACAGTTTTCCTACTGATAGATCCAAAGTATTGTGTGTAATAATGCTACTGACCTCACGAGCGCTCGCCTGGGCGATTCCGATGATTGAGTCTCGTGACCCACAGTTAAATGACTTGGATGTTTTCTTGGCCGCTATGGCATTAATGTTTGATGACCCTAATCGCCGTGCAACCACTGAATCTGCTTTGTTGTCTTTACGCCAGGCTAAACGTTCTGTTATTGAGTATGCCACTGAATTCAGGAGATTGGCGGTAGATACCAATTGGGACAGTTATGCACAATTGCCTATTTTTAAAAGGGGTCTGTCTAGTATTGTAAAAGATGAACTAGCCTGCTCTGAGTCACCACAAGAGCTAGAGACATTTATACAGCATTGTGTGCGCATAGACATTCGCCTTACTGAGCGTAGGCAGGAGAAATTTGCTGCATATAACCGTGTTTCTAACTTTTCCCCTCCATCCAAAGAGCCTGCAGGTAAAATCTCTCGGGAGGTGGAGGAGGTGCCCATGCAAATTGATTCCGTTCAGAGGCGCGAGATCAATGAGCGCCGGGAGCATTGCCTTCGTGAAAGTCTATGTTTCTACTGCGGCCAGTCTGACCACTTCTTCATCAATTGTCCTAGACGGCCTAACAAGGTGCTAGCAGCAATAGGGGAGTATGACAACTGTGATGATGAATCTGACATCTCTGAATGTAGCCTGCCTTTAGACGCTGTATTCCATTCACTTTCTATGACTTCACCCCCCAAGGAGCTGAAGGAAAAGAACTCTCACTGTTCTCTCCCTATTAAGATCCTGTGGTCAGGACAGTGGATTTCCAGTTCAGCTATGATTGACTCTGGTGCAGGTGGCAATTTCATGGATATCGCATTTGCCAAGGAACATGGTATTAAAATTCAGCAAAGAGCCTCTCCAATTACCATGGAAACAGTGGATGGGTCACCTTTAATCACTGGGCCTGTGGATCAGGAGACCGTACCCCTTGAAATTTTGTTGGCGCCTAATCATCAGGAGCAACTTTCTTTCTTGCTAATTTCTTCTCCTCATTTTCCTGTGATTTTAGGCATTCCTTGGTTGAGTTCTCAGAACCCAATTATCAACTGGGAGACCAAGGAGATTATCTTCTCAACAAGAAGCAACTCAGCGTTAACAGAAGCTGTCCCTGAGTCCACGGCGAAGGAACCACATGTACAGGTATTTTCTTTACCTCCAGCTTATAAAGAGTTCTCTGACATCTGTGACAAGAAGAATGCAGATCAGCTTCCTCCACACAGGCATTATGACTGTCCCATTGAGCTGCTTCCCGGGGCAGCCATTCCTTTTGGTCACGTTAGCCTTTGGCGGCACCTGAGATTCAGGCCTTAAAAGAGTATATTGATGAAAATCTGGCCAAAGGCTTCATACGTCCTTCTTCCTCACCAGCAGGGGCACCTATCTTTTTTGTAAAGAAGAAGGATGGGACCCTGAGACCCTGTGTTGACTATCGAGAACTCAATAAGGTAACCGTACGAAACCGTTACCCTTTGCCTCTGATTCCCGAATTACTGGAAAGAGTCCGCCATGCTAAGGTGTTCTCTAAACTGGATCTTCGTGGGGCTTATAATTTGGTGCGTATTCGTCCAGGGGATGAGTGGAAGACAGCATTCAGATGCCGGTATGGACACTTTGAATCTCTTGATGCCCTTCGGGCTTTGTAACGCCCCTGCAACAATTCAACACCTTGCTAATGACATTTTCAGAGATTTGTTGGACCAGTTTGTAGTGATCTATTTGGACGATATACTGATCTTTTCTGACTCTCTACAGGAACATGAAGAACATGTCAAAACTGTTTTAAGACGTCTGAAAGAGAACCATCTGTATATTAAGCCGGAGAAATGCGAGTTCCATCATTCTGAGATACAGTTCTTAGATTATATCATCTCTCCCCAGGGGCTGAACATGGAATCTGGTAAGATTCAGGCTATCCTTGACTGGCCACTACCCAAGAACGCTAAGGAGGTCCAACGTTTTATTGGTTTTGCAAATTTCTACAGACGCTTCATTCGAAATTTTTCTGATATTGTCCGTCCCATTACTTCCTTGACAAAGAAGGAAAAGCCCTTTAAGTGGTCATCACAGGCTCAAGAAGCTTTTGATCGGCTTAAGATCTGTTTCACATCAGCACCGCTGTTGATACACCCAGATCCAACACTTCCTTTCATTGTGGAGGTGGACGCTTCTGATAATGCTTTGGGGGCTATTCTCTCCCAAAGAACTGGAGAGAAGGGTCTGCTACATCCTTGAGCTTTCTTTTCCCGTAGACTAACCTGTTGTGAATTCTGTTCTTGGGTTCCCTCCGGTGGTTGTTGGTGGTATTGCAGCTGTCCCTGCCTTGCAATCCTGCTCAGGTGTCCTTGCTGATTGCAGGCATGACTGGGGTATTTAGGGCTCTGGATTCATTAGTCAGTGCCAGTTGTCCATTGTTCTTGGAGGGATTGCTTCTCTCTCTGGTTCCTCATGCTCTGCTGCCAATTCAGCTAAGATAAGTGTCTGTTTTTTTGTCTCTGTGCACACATGCAGTGTGCTTGTAATTCAGTGCAATTCATTTGTGTTGTGTCCAGCTTAGACTTTGTTTGGATTTTTCAGTCATGCTGGATTCTCAGGAGTTGCAGATATACTTGCTATGTCTTTAGTTAGATGTAGTATAGGGTCATTCCATGTCAAGTGAACCAATGATTTTTACCACTATATTTTTAATTCTTTTGAGATTTTGTTATTTGGTAATAGTGTGTCAGAGAATGCAAAATATGAAGAAGAAAAAATTCTAGATATTTTTTTTTTATTTTTTATTGATTTTCAAAGTTCGGAAAAAGTGCGAATTTCGGTGTTGCCTGCCTTTACATTTCTCCCCATAACTCAGGCTAGAAAAGAGGTAGAGAAACCAAATTAACACCATTCTACTCAGAACTGTACAGGCTTTCACCAGATATGTCACAAGAGTATCTTTGATAATATTTTACCTATGCGAACGCAAGCGCAAAACTTTAAAACGCATTTCCGAAAAAAACGTTTAATTTAAAAATTTCAAAAACTGCACATGTGCCTGCTATGCTCCTAACCACATCTGTACCAAAATACAAGCTGGGATCATGATGGGATCATATTTTAAAAAATAAAACTATTACAGTGCCAGTTCAAAAATCTTGATTTCAGATCTGTTCAGCCTGTTGTGTAGAAGTGTGGGGTCTATATTTACCAAATAATCCATGATTGTTAGATATTACGGTATTATTTATTATGTTACAGAGTATTAGAAGCAGGAGAGGACAGAGGAGAATCTTTGTTAGGGCTGAGGATGAGCAGGGGTAGACGGTGACTTCAGAGCAGATGACAGGCCGGCAGCTCCTGCCTCCAGAGCCCACATTCACACCAAATCTTATCACCGATGCAACTCCTCAAATGTAGGGAGAAAAATATTCTTAACATCCAGTTCATATATTGTACAAACCAGGACTACGAAGAGGAGGAGGAGAGTTTGTTATATTGGTTACAGGAAGCAGAACCCATCACAGGGACTCAGCAATACCGGACTGTCATCACATGTAGTGGAAATAAAGACAGTGACGTCCATGACGTGGTAGAAGGCGGCACAAGATCGGCAATGGATGACACAACTGGTGATGTGACCTGTGAATATGATCGGCGCTGACGGCTACTGGACTCTCCAAAGATTGTGAAAATGAAGAAGTGACTTTTCTGCACCTTCTGGTCCAGCGCCATCCTTTGTGTATCCAAGAAAACCAGACATGGTAAAAGTGAACAAAAATAAGATATAACTCAGGTGGAGCCGGACACATGACAGGCCGCACATACTGACACAAAAGGAAACGGCCATTGCTAGTAAGCGCTTATGGACAAGATGGCATTTCATCCTCTAGAAGGGACACATTGATGATAACAGGCCAGTGTAAAAACCTACTATTAATTGTTTGATTAGTTCATATTTTATAGTACGAGGATTTAACTGCTGGACTATTCTTCTTAAACACTTCAGAAATGACGTTTAGTGATATAGTAGAAAAAAAATTGTTCCATGTATAAATAGGTGGTAGAAATATTGGTTCTTTTAATCTGGTTTTTAACATATAATTAGGATCAGACTGAATTTAGAAAACCACACTTGAGGATGTGATCACCTTTTATCTTTTGGCTTGTTCAAAGAATTCAGGTTGAAAATACTGAGTAAGTTGTTATGATGATTAAGATGTATTTAGGCTACTTTCACATTAGGGTTGTGCACTGCACGTCACAATGCGACGTTGCGGCGCACCGACGCATAATGAAGCGCCGCACAACGGGGGCAGCGGATGCTGTTTTTCAACGCATCCGCTGCCCCATTGTGAGGTTCGGGGAGGCGGGGGCGGAGTTCCGGTTGCGCATGCGCGGTCGGAAATGCTGCAGACGACACACCAAAAAACGTTACATGCAATGTTTTTTGGTGGCGATGGACCGACGCAACCGTCGCACGACGGTTGCGACGTGTGGCAATGCGTCGCACTGCGTCGCTAATAAAAGTCTATGGAGAAAAAACGTATCCTGCAATCAATTTTGCAGGATGCGTTTTTTCAGCAAAACGACGCATAGCGACGTGCAGTGCACGACGCTAGTGTGAAAGAGGCCTTATTCTGGCACTTCGGTATTTGTTTTTTGTGTTTCTTTATTGTTACATATAAATGTTGAATGCAATAAGTTGTAATTTGAAAAGAAAAAAGGAAGAAACTCACACAGACATAAATCAGATGATTCAAGGCTTAAAAAAAAAATACAAATTTGATAGATCCCAAGTTGAATCCCTGTACAAATATAAACAAGGACACAAGTAACACACATGCATGTTTTCACAATTTTAAAACATACGTTTTTTTCAGAATTGCGCATCAAAATTTTTAATTTGATTTCTCCAAAGCAAAATATAAAGAAACATAGTCTTGTGACATATCAAATGAAAGCCGGTACCGTTCTGAGAAAAATGATGCCTCTCCCACCTTTATATCTTAATTCTAACCCGAGATACGATAAAAAATGTAAAGCCATACCAGGCCAAAATCCGCTCTTTTTCAAAACTTTAAAAATCTGTAAAAAATTAACTGATGAAGAAAAAAATTCTAAACTTTTAATTTGTAATTATCTAAAGTTGTACTTCATAAAAACAAAAAATAAAAAAAATCTAAAGACGTAAGGTAAAAAAAATATTCATATTTGGATCACTTGATATGGAATGACCCTATATTTGTATTTTCTGCTGTGGATATTTTTAGGATTTTAATACTGACCGCTTAGAATTCTGTCCTATCTTTTTCTATTTAGCTAGAAGTGCCTCTTTTGCTAAATTCTGTTTTTCTGCCTGCGTGTGTCTTTCCTCTTATACTCACAGTCAATATTTGTGGGGGGCTGCCTATCCTTTGGGGGCTCTGCTCTGAGGCAAGATAGAATTCCCATTTCCACCTATAGGGGTATTTAGTCCTCCGGCTGTGTCGAGGTGTCTAGGACGGGTCAGGCACACCCCACGGCTACTTCTAGTTGCGGTGTCAGTTCAGGGTTCGCAGTCAGTACAGATTCCACTTACTCCTGAGAAAGTCTCTCATGCGGCTCCTAGGTCACCGGATCATAACACTAACCTCAGCAGAGAAGAATTACGACGTGGGAGACAAGGAATTGCTGGCTATTATTGTGGCTTTCAAAGAATGGAGGCATCATCTGCAAGGCGCTGCACAACAGATCATAGTGCTAACTGACCATCGCAATCTAGAGTTCCTTAGATCCGCTAGATGTCTTTCACCTCGTCAGGCTCGTTGGAACTTATTTTTAAATCAATTTAACTTTGTTATCTCGTACCGTCCAGGTTCTCGTAATGGGAAGGCTGATGCTTTATCCCGAATCCATGCTGCGGATTCCGTACCTGGAGCCCCGTCCAAGACCATTCTATCTGATGCCAATTTCATCGGAGTTATCCACGATCAGGACTTGTGGAAGGAGTGCAGGAAGGCCTATGAAGGTGATGTATTTCTGGCCAACCCACCTGTGGATATTAATCTTGTCTTTAAGGGTGGCATGTGTGTTATGATCCGGTGACCTTGGAGCCGCATGAAACTTTCTCTGGAGTCGGTGGTACCTGTACTGACCGCAAATCCTGAACTAACACCGCAACTAGAAGTAGCCGTGGGGTGTGCCTAACAAAACCTAGACACCTCGACACAGCCGGAGGGCTAAATACCCCTATAGATAGAAATAGGAATACTACCTTGCCTCAGAGCAGACCCCCAAAGGATAGGCAGCCCCCACGAATATTGACTGTGAGTAGGAGAAGAAAAGACACACACAGGTAGAAAACAGGATTTAGCAAAAGAGGCCACTCTAGCTAAATAGGAAAGGATAGGACAGATTACTAGGCGGTCAGTAATAAAACCCTTTCAAAAATATCCACCGCAGATAATACAAAAATTCCACAATCTAACTAAAGACGTGGAATGAATATCTGCAACCCCAGAGAATCCAACAAGACTGAGAAAATACTGACACAATCTAAGCTGGACAAGAAAACAGCACTGAATTATGAAGCACACAGCATGTGTGCCACAGGAAAAAAAAAACCAGACACTTATCTTTGCTGATTTGGAAGAAAGGCAGGAGGAACAAGGCAGAGGTCAACACCTCCCAGCAACAATTGAAAACTGGCAAGGACTAATGAATCCTGCACACCTAAATACCCCAGTCAGATCTGCAATCAGCAGACACACCTGACCAGGACTGCAACCCAGGGACAACTGCATTACCACCTACTACCACCAGAGGGAACCCAAAAGCAGAATTCACAACAGTACCCCCCCTCTTGAGGTCACCGAACCCTCACCAGCGCCCCCAGGCCGATCAGGACGAGCCAGATGAAAGGCACGGACCAAATCAGCAGCATGGACATCAGAAGCAAAAACCCAAGAATTATCCTCCTGGCCATAACCCCTCCATTTGACAAGGTACTGAAGCCTCCGCCTCGAAAAACGAGAATCCAAAATCTTCTCAACCACATACTCCAACTCCCCATCAACCAAACCAGGGGCCGGAGGATCAACAGAGGGAACAACGGGCACCACATATTTCCGCAATAAAGATCTATGGAAGACATTATGGATAGCAAAAGAGGCCGGAAGCGCCAATCGAAAAGACACCGGATTAATAATCCCAGAAATCCTATAAGGACCAATAAACCGAGGCTTAAACTTAGGGGAAGAAACCTTCATAGGAACATGACGAGAAGACAACCAAACCAAATCCCCAACCCGAAGCTGGGAACCAACACACCGACGGCGGTTAGCAAAACGTTGAGCCTCCTCCTGAGACAACACCAAATTGTCCACCACATGAGCCCAAATCTGCTGCAACCTGTCAACCACAGAATCCACACCAGGACAGTCAGAAGGCTCAACCTGCCCAGAAGAAAAAGGAGGATGAAAACCAAAATTACAAAAAAAAGGCGAAACCAAAGTAGCCGAACTAGCCCGATTATTAAGGGCAAACTCGGCCAATGGCAAAAAGGCCACCCAATCATCCTGATCAGCAGACACAAAGCATCTCAAATAAGTCTCCAAAGTCTGATTAGTTCGCTCGGTCTGGCCATTTGTCTGAGGATGAAATGCAGAAGAAAAAGACAAATCAATGCCCAGCCTAGCACAAAAGGCCCGCCAAAACCTAGAAACAAACTGGGAACCTCTGTCGGACACAATATTCTCCGGAATACCATGCAAACGAACCACATGCTGAAAAAACAACGGAACCAACTCTGAAGAGGAAGGCAATTTAGGCAAAGGCACCAAAGGAATCATCTTAGAAAACCGGTCACAAACAACCCAGATAACCGACATCCTCTGGGAAACCGGAAGATCAGAAATAAAATCCATAGAAATATGCGTCCAGGGCCTCTCAGGGACCGGCAATGGCAAAAGTAACCCACTAGCACGGGAACAACAAGGCTTAGCCCGCGCACAAGTCCCACAGGACTGCACAAAAGAACGCACATCACGTGACAAAGAAGGCCATCAAAAGGATCTACCAACCAAATGTCTGGTACCAAAAATACCAGGATGACTAGCCAAAACAGAACAGTGAACCTCAGAAATCACTCTACTAGTCCATCTGTCAGGAACAAACAATTTCCCCACAGGACAGCGGTCAGGTCTATCAGCCTGAAATTCCTGAAGAACCTGCCGTAAATCAGGGGAAATGGCAGAAAGGACCACCCTTTCTTTCAGAATGCCGACCGGTTCAAGGACCTCAGGAGAATCAGGCAAAAAAATCCTAGAAAGGGCATCAGCCTTAATATTCTTAGAACCCGGAAGATACGAAACCACTAAATCAAAACGGGAAAAAAACAAGGACCATCGAGCCTGTCTAGGACTCAGCCGTTTGGCAGACTCGAGGTAAATCAAATTCTTATGATCGGTCAGGACCACAATACGGTGCTTAGCTCCCTCAAGCCAATGTCGCCACTCTTCAAACGCCCACTTCATAGCCAACAACTCCCGATTGCCGACATCATAATTGCGTTCAGCAGGTGAAAATTTGCGGGAGAAGAAGGCACACGGTTTCATCAAAGAACCAACAGAATCCCTCTGAGACAAAACGGCCCCTGCCCCAATCTCAGAAGCGTCAACTTCAACCTGAAACGGAAGAGAAACATCCGGTTGGCGCAACACCGGAGCAAAACCTAGAAACAAACTGGGAACCTCTGTCGGACACAATATTCTCCGGAATACCATGCAAACGAACCACATGCTGAAAAAACAACGGAACCAACTCTGAAGAGGAAGGCAATTTAGGCAAAGGCACCAAAGGAATCATCTTAGAAAAACGGTCACAAACAACCCAGATAACCGACATCATCTGGGAAACCGGAAGATCAGAAATAAAATCCATAGAAATATGCGTCCAGGGCCTCTCAGGGACCGGCAATGGCAAAAGTAACCCACTAGCACGGGAACAACAAGGCTTAGCCCGCGCACAAGTCCCACAGGACTGCACAAAAGAACGCACATCACGTGACAACGAAGGCCACCAAAAGGATCTACCAACCAAATCTCTGGTACCAAAAATACCAGGATGACCAGCCAAAACAGAACAGTGAACCTCAGAAATCACTCTGAAAGGCAGAGACAGCCGCAGAGGACCAATTCGCCGCATCAGCGCCTTTCTTCGTCAAATCGGTCAAGGGTTTAACCACGCTGGAGAAGTTAGCAATGAAACGGCGATAAAAATTTGCAAAACCCAAAAATTTCTGAAGGCTCTTCACGGATGTAGGGTTGAATCCAATCATGAATGGCCTGAACCTTAACCGGATCCATCTCCATAGATGAGGGAGAAAAAATAAAGCCCAAAAAAGAAACCTTCTGCACCCCAAAGAGACACTTAGACCCCTTCACAAACAAAGCATTGTCACGAAGGATCTGAAATACCATCCTGACCTGCTCCACATGAGACTCCCAATCATCGGAAAAAATCAAAATATCGTCCAAATATACAATCATGAATTTATCAATATAAGTCCGGAAGATGTCATGCATGAAGGATTGAAAAACAGATGGAGCATTAGTGAGCCCGAATGGCATCACAAGGTATTCAAAATGGCCTTCGGGCGTATTAAACGCAGTTTTCCATTCATCACCCTGCTTAATATGAACAAGATTATATGCCCCCCGAAGGTCAATCTTCGTAAACCAACTAGCCCCCTTAATCCAAGCAAACAAATCGGAAAGCAAAGGTAACGGGTATTGAAACTTGACCGTGATCTTATTCAAGAGGCGATAATCAATACAAGGTCTCAAGGAGCCATCCTTCTTAGCAACAAAAAAAAACCTGCTCCCAACGGTGAAGAAGATGGCCGAATATGCCCTTTCTCCAAAGACTCCTTAACATAACTCCGCATGGCGGTATGTTCAGGCACAGACAGGTTGAAAAGTCGGCCCTTAGGAAACTTACTGCCTGGAATCAAGTCAATCGCACAATCACAGTCCCTGTGCGGTGGAAGGGAACTGGACTTGGGCTCATCGAATACATCCTGAAAATCAGACAAAAACTCTGGAATTTCAGAAGAGCAAGAAGAGGAGATTGACATCAAAGGAACATCATTTTGAACCCCCTGACAACCCCAACTAGTCACAGACATAGACTTCCAATCCAACACAGGATTATGTACCTGCAACCACGGAAAACCCAGCACGATAACATCATGCAAATTATGCAACACCAGAAATCGACAATCTTCCTGATGGGCTGGCGCCATGTGCATGGTCACCTGTGTCCAAAACTGGGGCTTATTTTTAGCCAAAGGTGTAGCATCAATCCCCCTTAAAGGAATAGGGTTCTGCAAAGGCTGCAAGGGAAAACCACAACGCCTGGCAAACTCAAAATCCATTAAGTTCAAGGCGGCGACTGAATCCACAAACGCCATGAGAGAAAATGATGACAAAGAGCAGATCAAGGACACCGATAACAGAAATTTAGGTTGTACTGTACTGATGGTAAATGAACTAGCGATACTTTTTGTCCACTTAGGGCAGACTGAAATGACATGAGAAGCGTCGCCACAATAATAACACAACCTATTCTGACGTCTGAATCCTTGTCGTTCCGTTCTAGACAAAATCCTATCACACTGCATTGGCTCAGGACTTTGCTCTAAGGACGACGCCACAGCGCGCACAGTTCGACGCTCCTGCAAGCGCCGATCAATCTGAATAGCCAGAGACATAGAATCACTCAGACCAAAAGGCGTGGGAAACCCCACCATAACATCTTTAACGGATACAGAAAGACCCTTTCTGAAAATTGCCGCCAAAGCATCAGCATTCCATTTAGTCAACACAGACCATTTTCAAAATTTCTGACAATACAATTCTGCCGCCTCTTGACCCTGAGACAGGGCCAACAAGGTCTTCTCCGCTTGATCCACAGAATTCGGTTCATCATATAATAATCCTAAAGCCTGAAAAAAGGAGTCTACATTAAGGAAGGCCGAATTCCCAGATTCCAGGGAAAATGCCCAATCCTGCGGATCGCCACGCAGCAGGGAGATGACAATTTTAACCTGCTGAATGGAATCACCGGAGGATCGCAGTCTCAGAGCAAAAAACAGTTTACAATTGTTTTTAAAACTCAAAAATTTGGACCTGTCATCAAAAAACAAATCAGGAGTAGGAATCTTCGGCTCTAAAGCAGGAGTCTGAACAATATAATCAGAAATACCCTGTACCCTAGCAGCAAGCTGGTCTACACGAGAAGCTAATTCCTGAACATCCATGCTGGCACAAGACTCCTCAGCCACCCATAGATAAAGAGGGAAGAAAAGGCAAAGCAGACCACAGAAAAAAAAATGGCTCAACACCTTTCTTCCCTTCTTCTGAGATGCATTTAACTCATTATGGGCCAGTTGTACTGTTATGATCCGGTGACCTTGGAGCCGCATGAAACTTTCTCTGGAGTCGGTGGTACCTGTACTGACCGCAAATCCTGAACTAACACCGCAACTAGAAGTAGCCGTGGGGTGTGCCTAACAAAACCTAGACACCTCGACACAGCCGGAGGACTAAATACCCCTATAGATAGAAATAGGAATACTACCTTGCCTCAGAGCAGACCCCCAAAGGATAGGCAGCCCCCCACGAATATTGACTGTGAGTAGGAGAAGAAAAGACACACACAGGTAGAAAACAGGATTTAGCAAAAGAGGCCACTCTAGCTAAATAGGAAAGGATAGGACAGATTACTAGGCGGTCAGTAATAAAACCCTTTCAAAAATATCCACCGCAGATAATACAAAAATTCCACAATCTAACTTAAGACGTGGAATGAATATCTGCAACCCCAGAGAATCCAACAAGACTGAGAAAATACTGACACAATCTAAGCTGGACAAGAAAACAGCACTGAATTATGAAGCACACAGCATGTGTGCCACAGGAAAAAAAAAAACAGACACTTATCTTTGCTGATTTGGAAGAAAGGCAGGAGGAACAAGGCAGAGGTCAACACCTCCCAACAACAATTGACAACAGGCAAGGACTAATGAATCCTGCACACCTAAATACCCCAGTCAGAACTGCAATCAGCAGACACACCTGACCAGGACTGCAACCCAGGGACAACTGCATTACCACCTACTACCACCGGAGGGAACCCAAAAGCAGAATTCACAACACATGTGGTTCAGAGATCGACGTATCTACGTCCCGGAGGTCGTCCGTCTGCCAGATCCTCAAGTTGGTACCTGACTCCAAGTTGGCTGGTCACAGGGGGTACAGAAGACACAAGAGTTCCTGAGCTGATTCTTCTGGTGGCCAACTTGCCTGAAGGATACCAAGGACTATGTTCTCTCTTGAGAGGTATGTGCCCGTTACAAGACTCCTCATGTGGCACCTACGGGTGACAGGAACACCAGGATTGGTGCGGGCATCAGGCAGGACTGGCAGAAGAGCACAGCTGAAACTCAGAAGAGTAGGCTGGCACAGCTGAGACACAGGGCTGGCAGAGACACGGCAGAGAACACAGGGCTGGCAGAGACACGGCAGAGAACACAGGGCTGGCAGAGACACCGCAGAGAACACAGGGCTGGCAGGAACACAGGACTGGCAGGGACGGAAGGAACACAGGACTGGAAGGCACGGCAGGAACGGCAGGACTGGCAGGAACACTGAATTGGAAGGCACGGCAGAGGACACAGGACTGGTTGATGTGGTTTATGAAGGAACAGGTAGGGACCTGTTCACACTGGAGGTGCAGGTATGGATATGTAGTGTGGAGGAACAGGTAGGGACCTGTTCACACAGGAGGTGCAGGAACGGATATGAAATATGAAGGAACAGGTAGGGACCTGTTCACACAGGAGGTGCAGGAAAGGAAACAAGCAGAAAGGAATGAGGTATGAAGGAACAGGTTGGGACCTGTTCACACAGGAGATGTAGGTACGGAAACAAGCCAGGAGGAAAGGAGAATGAAGGAACAGGTTGGGACTTGTTCACTCAGGAAGAGAACCGCAAGGCTGCGAATAGGAATGGTAGAGCAGCAAGAGATGGTGTAGCAACAAAAGCTAAGCAGAGTAGGAAAGGAGCAGAACCGCAGGAGTGCGGAGCAGAGGTAAAGCCACAAAGGTACAGAGCAGGCAGAGCCACAAGAGTGCGGAGTGTAAGCAGACTGAGAACACGAGGAAAGACACAGCAGGGAAGGAAGCCACAGACAAGGAGACCGAGATAAGACTACGTTCAGACAAGGAAATGGAACAAGAGAAGAAACAAGGACAAAGACACAGGGACCAGGATATTCTGCCTCCTGGAGGGCGGACAACAAGACCAAGGCAATAGCACAGAGAAAAGCCTCCAGAGAGGGAGTAACACAGAGCAAGGCCAGGCAAACTCAGAAGCTAAACACTAACACATTGCACAGGCCCAGTCCACTGGGTGGAACTGCACTAAATACTGGAGGCCTCCTGGCAATTGGTCAGGAACAGATTAGACAGATGCACCTGATTCCTATAAGAACCAGAGAGTTCAGGCACCGCCCCCCCTATACACACAGCCATGAAGCATGCAGAGAGCAGAGACACAGAACATGGAGCTGGCATGAAACAGAAACCACATCATGACCTGGAGCAGTGGGTAAGATAGTGTGACAGATGCGAGGCCATGCCGTGATGCCAGCAGAGTTGTTACACACCTGTACATGGTTTTCTAAATATTTTAAAAATATAAATCTGAAAATTGTGACATGCATTTGTATTTAGCCTCCCATATTCAATACTTTGTTTGAAGTACAGTATGTCTCTATCAGCTTTGCACATCTAGAGGCTGAAATTTTTGCCAAGTCGTTTTTGCTAACCATCTTTAGCTCACTGAGATTGGATGGAGAGTGTCTATGAACAATTTTCAAGTATTGGCACAGATTTTCAATGGTATTTTGGTCTGGACTGTGCCCGGGCAATTCACACACATGAATTTGCTTTGATCTAAACCATTCCATTGCAGTTCTAGCAGTATGTTTACGGTCGTTATCCTGCTGGAAGGTGAACCTACGCTCTAGTCTCAAGTCTTTTGCAGCCTCTAACAAGTTTTTCCATGATTTCCCCGTATTTAGCTCCATCCATCTATCCATCAACTCTGACCAGCTTTCCTGTTCCTGCTGAAGAAAAGCATCCTCACAGCATAATGTTGCCACAACTATGTTTGACGGTGGGGATGGTGTTTTTAGGGTAATGCGCAGTATTAATTTTTAGCCTCACATTCTGTTTTGCATTTAGCCCACAAAGTTCTACTTTGGTCTCATCTGACCAGAGCACCTTTTTCCAAACTGTGTCCTTTACATGGATTCTTGCAAACTGCAAACGAGACTTCTCATGGCTTGCTTTGAAAAATGGCTTTCTTCTTTATTTACTATGCATTGCTTATATAGCACCATCCTATTCCGCAGCGCTTTACATAGATTATTATTGGTGTCCCCAATGGGGCTCTCAATCTAAACTCCCTATCAGTATGTTTTGGAGTGTTTCCACTCTTCCATAAAGCACATATGAGAATTACATACCTGTGGTCCTGTGCCGACCACTTTCTCATCCGCTTCTTTCAATACTGGCTGTAGCTGATCAGCAGTTGCTAATTGGCTGCAGTGGTCACATGGTGCCAGATTTGGATGTTGACACCCTTAGAAAGGCAACAGTCATAAAAGTGAGTGTGGAGAAAGGGCGCTGGTCCAATAGGTGAATATTGTATTTTTTTTATTACGCCATCCTGGGCCCAATAACTTTTAAACCCTCTCTAATATTAGGGGAACTGTAAAATATGGCATTAGCATAAATGCCTGGATCTGATCATCGTAAAAAATAGGTGAAACAAAAAATGTTTTTGTATCCTTAATATAAAAACCAATATTAATCATAGGTGGATCATAACGTTTAGCATATGTGAAATATTTCTATAGCAATGTGATACAAAGAACTACTGGTCTTGGTATGTCTGAGCATGAGACATCTGCTTTGGCGGAGGCAGACGACTCACTGCCCCCATGCCCCCTTTCTAGGGCTATATATTTAGCTGTTGGCATGACACTGCAACAGCTTTGATTTCACAACATACATTCCAAACAGAGGTAGACGCTCATGACGGAGTTGGGTTACGGATTGTAACAGAGCCAGTACTGGAGGGCACGTACACTGCCCTTCCCCATCAGCATCCTGCAGGGCCAGCAATCCCCACATCACCTCCAAGCTGTCAGCTCATGTGAGGCAGAAGGCATCAGAAAACATTATACTGGACAGTATCTGTAGTCCACTAATGGCTAAATAGGGAAGATTTGCATGTCATAAGGCTTTTCAGGGCAATCTTGTGTTGCAAGACAGACGGTAAGGAGGGGCCTAGTGACTAATTCAGTAACTAAGAAGTTGACATTCTATGAGATATTGCAACATGTATTATATAATGAGTAAACAAAGCGAATGTGTCTAGTCTGGGCAGCTCCGGTTTCACTCATTTGGAGCTATTTACTTCTGTCCTGATTATACACCAGCTCCGCAACAACATTTGCAGCCACAAAATATCCAGAAATTGTTACATCATGATACTTGCAATACACTTAACTGCATTTAATGGTGGTTAGAACATAGTAACTCCTTAAAATGGTCTTTAAAATGGGGTATCAGCTGATAATCCTTGTCTGTTTGCTTTCCCCAGAAATACTCTACTCATATAATGTCATGCTGCCCTGGATCACTGGAGATCTGCTGTGGAGCAACATAGCGGGAAATGTTGCATTTCTCTGCCGCGCCACAACTGAGCAGAGTTGCCAACCATCCAAAAATTCCAGGACAGTCAATAAAAATAGGACACTTTTTTTGTCCTGCCTGTAAACATTTTTTTAAGACATCCATGATCTTTTGGAAGCTGAAGAAACGTATACAGATTTTCTTGACTATAATTATCATCATTTTACGGTTTACAGTGGATGCAGCTGATGTCTTCACATCAGAATTATGGACTGCGGACATGTATCACTTATAAATACAATCAGCGACGGGCACAGTATCGACGTAGATGTCATAATGGTTGCCATGGGGACGATGATGTCATAAAGGTTGCCTCGACCAATCAGCGACGGGCACAGTCTGCCGCGAATTCTGGAATCATCATTGTCCATATACTACGGGGACATGCATATTCTAGAATACCCGATGCGTTAGAATCGGGCCACAATCTAGTCACTTATAAACATAATAATTGATTATACATTTCCAATGTGTCCGAAAAAAATATGGTCTATCCATGATTTTTTGATAGGCTGCCAAGTAAAAATAAAAAGTTAAGTTGGCAACCTTGCCACTGAGGGAGATAGGCATCGCAGAGAGCTCTCAATCAAATGAATGTTAGGTCCTTCAGAGACAGGGATTCTCCAGGGGTATAACTAGAAAGTGCTGGGGCTCATAGTAAATGTTTCATGGGTATCGCTCACTTGGTATTTGTCAGAGTCATGTAAATGTTAGGGTTAAATCACATTGGGAAAAAATACAACATCTGGGAAAGTACAAGTATCAGGATGACCCAATAAACAGAGCAAGGTGGAAAAATGGTGAATCCTGATGGGGCCCAAAATCAATGCAGCTCTCACCATCAGCACCCTGTATAGACTGCCACATACATCGTCTGGAGGGCCATTTGAAAACGTTTGTGTGTGAGGGATCCATTAAAGAGAGTCTTTCAAACAGGTAAAAAATGTCTTTTTTTTATCTTACTTTATTCCCACTGCTCCCCTGAGTTAGTTTTTTTTAAATCCACCATATGGTTCCATTGATAAGAGCCTTTTAATCAGTGATAATTTATAGGTTTCTCTTGGGTGGGGGGTGTTTAGGCTCCTCGGTATTATTGCCATGTGAGACACACCCCTTTGTAAACAACATAAAAATTAGCATAAAATAAAAAAGCCCATATTTCTGGAACTGTATGGTGGATCATAAACATAAAACAAACAACGGAATACTCAGGGGAACAGCGGGAATAAAGGATAAAGGATAAAGAATAAAGTTTCCTAGAGGAAACTAGACACATTTGACCTCCCAACCGATACTCTTTAACCCCTTAGCGACCTTTGACGCATACGCTGCGTCATGAAAGTCGGTGCCAAAACGACCTATGACGCAGCGTATGCGTCATGGAGGGATCGCGCTCCTGCAGATCGTGTGAAGGGGTTAACTCCAATTTCACCCGATCTCCAGGAACAGGGGGAGTGGTGCTTCAGCCCAGGGGGGGTGGCTTCACCCCCTCGTGGCTACGATCGCTCTGATTGGCTGTTGAAAGTGAAACTGCCAATCAGAGCGATTTGTAATATTTCACCCCAAAAAACGGTGAAATATTACAATCCAGCCATGGCCGATGCTGCAATATCATCGGCCATGGCTGGAAAACCTAATCTGCCCCCACCCCACCCCACCGATCGCCCCCCCGGTGCTCCGTTACGGGGTCCGGTCCCCTCCGTCCGCCTGCCGGCTCCCCCGTCCTCCTGCCCGCTCCCCCCGTGCTCCGGTGCCCCCTCCCTGTGCTCCGGTCCCCCCCCCGTGATCCGATCACCACCCCCTACATACTTACCTGGCCTCCCGGTGTCCGTCCGGCTTCTCCATGGGCGCCGCCATATTCCAAGATGTCGGGCGCATGCGCACTGCGCCCGCAGAATCTGCCAGCTGGCAGATTCGTTCCAGATCTATTTTGATCACTGCGATATAGCCTATCGCAGTGATCAAAATAAAAAAAAGTAAATGACCCCCCCCCCCCTTTATCACCCCCATAGGGAGAATAATAAAAATAAATAAAATATATATTTTTTTTTTTCTGCTAGGGTTAGGGTTAGAACTAGGGTTAGAATTAGGGTTAGAATTAGGGGTAGGGTTAGGGGTAGGGTTAGGGCATGTGCACACAGTGCAGATTTGGCTGCGAATCCGCAGCGGATTGCCGCGGATCCGCAGCGGATTGGCCGCGGATCCGCAGCGGATTGGCCGCTGCGAATTCGTAGCAGTTTTCCATCAGGTTTACAGTACCATGTACACCTATGGAAAACCAAATCCGCTGTGCCCATGGTGCGGAAAATACCGTGCGGAAACGCTGTGTATTTTCCGCAGCATGTCAATTTTGTGCGGATTCCGCAGCGTTTTACACCTGTTCCTCAATAGGAATCCGCAGGTGAAATCCGCACAAAAAAACACTGGAAATCCGCTGTAAATCCGTAGGTAAAACGCAGTGCCTTTTACCTGCGGATTTTTCAAAAATGGTGCGGAAAAATCTCACACGAATCCGCAAAGTGGGCACATAGCCTTAGGGTTAGGGTTGGAATTAGAGTTAGGGTACCGTCTCACAGTGGCACTTTGATCGCTACGACGGTACGATCCGTGACGTTCCAGCGATATCCATACGATATCGCTGTGTCTGACACGCAGCAGCGATCAGGTACCCCGCTGAGAATCGTACGTCGTAGCAGATCGTTTGGAACTTTCTTTCGTCGCTGGATCTCCCGCTGTCATCGCTGGATCGTTGTGTGTGACAGCTATCCAGCGATGCGTTCACTTGTAACCAGGGTAAACATCGGGTTACTAAGCGCAGGGCCGCGCTTAGTAACCCGATGTTTACCGTGGTTACCAGCGTAAAAGTAAAAAAAAAAAAAAAAAAAACGTACATACTCACATTTCGGTGTCCTTCAGGTCCCTTGCCGTCTGCTTCCCGCTCTGACTGTCTGCCGGCCGGAAAGTGAGAGCACAGCACAGCAGTGACGTCACCGCTGCGTTCTGCTCTCACTGTACGGCGGCACTCAGTCAGAGCGGGAAGCAGACGGCAAGGGACCTGAAGGACACCGAAATGTGAGTATGTACGGTTTTTTTTTTTACTTTTACGCTGGTAACCACGGTAAACATTGGGTTACTAAGCGCGGCCCTGCGCTTAGTAACCCGATGTTTACCCTGGTTACCCGGGACCTTGGCATCGTTGGTCGCTGGAGAGCGGTCTGTGTGACAGCTCCCCAGCAACCACACAATGACTTTCCAACGATCACAGCCAGGTCGTATCGCTGGTCGTGATCGTTGGTAAATCGTTATGTGAGACGGTACCCTTAGGGTTGGAATTAGGGCTAGGGTTGGAAATAGGGTTAAGATTAGGCTTGTGGTTAGGGTTAAGGATAGGGTTAGGGTTGTGTTGGGGTTAGAGTTGTGGGTAGGGTTGGGATTAGGGTTAGGATTAGGGTTGGATTTAGGGTTACGGGTGTGTTGGGGTTAGGGTTGTGATTAGGGTTATGGCTACAGTTGGGATTAGGGTTAGGGGTGTGTTGGGGTTAGTGTTGAAGTTAGAATTGAGGGGTTTCCACTGTTTAGGCACATCAGGGGTCTTCAAACGCAACATGGCGCCACCATTGATTCCAGCCAATCTTGCGTTCAAAAAGTCAAATGGTGTGCCCTCCCTTCCAAGCCCCGACGTGCGCCCAAACAGTGGTTTACCCCCACATATGGGATACCAGCGTACTCAGGACAAACTGGGCAACAACTATTGGGGTCCAATTTCTCCTGTTACCCTTGCAAAAATAAAAAATTACTTGCTAAAACAAAATTTTGAGGAAAGAACAATTATTTTTTATTTTCACGGCTCTACGTTATAAACTTATGTGAAACACTTGGGGGTTGAAAGTGCTCACCACACATCTAGATAAGATCCTTTTGGGGTCTAGTTTCCAAAATGGGGTCACTTGTGGGTTTTTTCTACTGTTTAGGCACATCAGGGGCTCTGCAAATGCAACATGACGCCCGCAGACCATTCCATAAAAGTCTGCATTTCAAATGTCACTACTTCCCTTCCGAGCCCTGACGTGCGCCCAAACAGTGGTTTACCCCCACATATGAGGTATCAGCGTACTCACAACAAACTGGGCAACAAATATTGGGGTCCAATTTCTCCTGTTACCCTTGTGAAAATAAACAATTGCTTGCTAAAACATCTTTTTTGAGGAAAGAAAAATTATTTTTTATTTTCACGGCTCTGCGTTGTAAACTTCTGTGAAGCACTTGGGGGTTGAACGTGCTCACCACACATCTAGATAAGTTCCTTGGGGGGTCTAGTTTCCAAAATGGGGTCACTTGTGGGGGGTTTCTACTGTTTAGGCACATCAGGGGCTCTGCAAACGTAACATGATTCCCGCAGACCATTCCATCAAAGTCTGCATTCCAAATCGTCACTACTTCCCTTCCGAGCCCCGCCATGTGCCCAAACAGTGGTTTACCCCCACATATGGGGTATCAGCGTACTCAGGAGAAACTGGACAACAACTTTTGGGGTCAAATTTTTCCTGTTACCCTTGGGAAAATTAAAAAATTCTGGGCTAAAAAAATATTTTTGAGGAAAGAAAACACATTTTTTATTTTCACGGCTCTGCGTTATAAACTTCTGTGAAGCACTTGGGGGTTCAAAGTGCTCACCACACATCTAGATAAGTTCCCTTGGGGGTCTAGTTTCCAAAGTGGGGTCAATTGTGGGGAGTTCCTACTGTTTAGGCACATCAGGGGCTCTGCAAACGCAACGTGACGCCCGCAGAGCATTCCATTAAAGTCTGCATTTCAAAACGTCACTACTTCCCTTCCGCTCCCCGACGTGTGCCAAAACAGTGGTTTACCCCCACATATGGGGTATCAGCGTACTCAGGAGAAACTGCACAACAACTTTTGGGGTCCAATTTCTCCTATTACCCTTGGGAAAATAAAAAATTGTGGGTTAAAAAATCATTTTTGAGGAAAGAAAAATAATTTTTTATTTTCATGGCTCGGCGTTATAAACTTCTGTGAAGCACTTGAGGGTTCAAAGTGCTCACCACACATCTAGATTAGTTCCTTGGGAGGTCTAGTTTCCAAAATGGGGTCACTTGTGCGGGAGCTCCAATGTTTAGGCACACAGGGGCTCTCCAAACGCGACATGGTGTCCGCTAATGATTGAAGCTAATTTTCCATTCAAAAAGCCAAATGGCGTGCCTTCCCTTCCGAGCCCTGCCGTGCGCCCAAACAGTGGTTTACCCCCACATATGGGGTATCATCGTACTCAGGACAAACTGGACAACAATATTTGGGGTCCAATTTCTCCTATTATCCTTGGGAAAATAAAAAACTCCGGGCTAAAAATCATTTTTGAGGAAAGAAAAATATTTTTTTATTTTCATGGCTCTGCGTTATAAACTTCTGTGAAGCACCTGGGGGTTATAAGTGCTCACTATGCATCTAGATAAGTTCCTTGGGGGGTCTAGTTTCCAAAATGGGGTCACTTGTAGGGGAGCTCCAATGTTTAGGCACACAGGGGCTCTCCGAACGCAACATGGTGTCCACTAACGATTGGAGCTAATTTTCCATTGAAAAAGTCAAAGGCGCGCCTTCCCTTCCAAGCCTTGCCGTGCACCCAAACAGTGGTTTACCCCCACATATGAGGTATCGGCGTACTCAGGAGAAATTGCCCAACAAATTTTAGGATCCATTTTATCCTGTTGCCCATGTGAAAATGAAAAAATTGAGGCAAAAACAAATTTTGTGTGAAAAAAAAAGTACTTTTTCATTTTTACGGATCAATTTGTGAAGCACCTGAGGGTTTAAAGTGCTCACTATGCATCTAGATAAGTTCCTTGGGGGGTCTAGTTTCCAAAATGGGGTCACTTGTGGGGGAGCTCCAATGTTTAGGCACACAGGGGCTCTCCAAACCTGACATGGTGTCCGCTAACGATGGAGATAATTTTTCATTCAAAAAGTCAAATGGCGCTCCTTCCCTTCCAAGCCTTACCATGTGCCCAAACAGTAGTTTACCCCCACATATGAGGTATTGTCGTACTCAGGAGAAATTGCCCAACAAATTTTAGGATCCATTTTATTCTGTTGCCCATGTAAAAATGAAAAAATTGAGGCTAAAAGAAAATTTGTGTGAAAAAAAAAGTACTTTTTCATTTTTACGGATTAATTTGTGAAGCACCTGGGGCTTTAAAGTGCTCACTATGCTTCTAGATAAGTTCCTTGGGGGGTCTAGTTTCCAAAATGGGGTCACTTGTGGGGGAGCTCCAATGTTTAGGCACACGGGGGCTCTCCAAACGCGACATGGTGTCCGCTAAAGATTGGAGCCAATTTTTCATTCAAAAAGTCAAATGGCGCTCCTTCCCTTCCGAGCCCTGCCGTGCGCCCAAACAGTGGTTTACCCCCACATATGAGGCATCAGCGTACTCAGGACAAATTGGACAACAACATTCGTGGTCCAGTTTCTCCTTTTACCCTTGGGAAAATAAAAAAATTGTTGCGAAAAGATCTTTTTTGTGACTAAAAAGTTAAATGTTAATTTTTCCCCTCCTTGTTGCTTCTGCTGCTGTGAAACACCTGAAGGGTTAATACACTTCTTGAATGTGGTTTTGAGCACCTTGAGGGGTGCAGTTTTTAGAATGGTGTCACTTTTGGGTATTTTCAGCCATATAGAACCCTCAAACTGACTTCAAATGTGAGGTGGTCCCTAAAAAAAATGGTTTTGTAAATTTTGTTGTAAAAATGAGAAATCACTGGTCAAATTTTAACCCTTATAACTTCCTAGCAAAAAAAAAATTTCTTTCCAAAATTGTGCTGATGTAAAGTAGACATGTGGGAAATGTTATTTATTAACTATTTTGTGTCACATAACTCTCTGGTTTAACAGAATAAAAATTCAAAATGTGAAAATTGCAAAATTTTCAAAATTTTCGCCAAATTTCCATTTTTTTCACAAATAAACTCAGAAATTATCGACCTAAATTTACCACTAACATGAAGCCCAATATGTCACGAAAAAACAATCTCAGAACCGCAAGGATCCATTGAAGCGTTCCTGAGTTATTACCTCATAAAGGGACACTGGTCAGAATTGCAAAAAACGGCAAGGTCATTAAGGCCAAAATAGGCTGGGTCATGAAGGGGTTAAAAATCTATGAGCTTCATAGTAGCTGATATTCCTATGCAGGGTTTAATATAGCAGGAAACCAGTGGGTCCCCTAGCCTTCAGGGCAGTGATGGGCAACCTTTTGAGCTCGGTGTGTCAAAATTCGCCAAAAAACCGAGCATAACTTGGGTGGTGTGTCACCTTGATAAAAAAAACATAATTTTGCGACATGTATAGTTTAAATAACAAATATGTATAATTAGAATTAACTTACCTGCTTAGTGACTTCTTTGTTCATCTGTCAGTTGGTTTCTTTTGTTGGTCTTGCTATTATTTAACTTGTGTGGGGTGCCGTGAACTAAGATAAGTGAGGGGGAGGGGGAATTCTTCCAGTGATGGCGAACCTGTGGCACTCCAGCTGTTGCAAAACTACAATTCCCATCATGTCTTTACAGCCAAAGCCTTTGCTTTGAATGGCCAGCCATGATGGGAATTGTAGTTTTGCAACAGCTGGACTGCCACAGGTTCGCCATCACTGATGCCTCCCTCTCACTTATCTCAGTAATGGCCAATGACACCCCACAGTTCACTGGATGATGGTTGCTGTAGTAGTCACAGGGCCTCCAGACAGCAATCACAGGGCCTCCAGACAGCAATCACAGGGCCTCCAGACAGCTATCACAGGGCCTGAGTCCAGACAGCTATCACAGGGCCTGAGTCCAGACAGCAATCACAGGGCCTGAGTCCAGACAGCTATCACAGGGCCTGAGTCCAGACAGCAATCACAGGGCCTGAGTCCAGACAGCAATCACAGGGCCTGAGTCCAGACAGCAATCACAGGGCCTGAGTCCAGACAGCAATCACAGGGCCTGAGTCCAGACAGCAATCACAGGGCCTGAGTCCAGACAGCAATCACAGGGCCTGAGTCCAGACAGCAATCACAGGGCCTGAGTCCAGACAGCAATCACAGGGCCTGAGTCCAGACAGCAATCACAGGGCCTGAGTCCAGACAGCAATCACAGGGCCTGAGTCCAGACAGCTATCACAGGGCCTGAGTCCAGACAGCTATCACAGGGCCTGAGTCCAGACAGCTATCACAGGGCCTCCAGACAGCAATCACAGGGCCTGAGTCCAGACAGCTATCACAGGGCCTGAGTCCAGACAGCTATCACAGGGCCTGAGTCCAGACAGCTATCACAGGGCCTGAGTCCAGACAGCTATCACAGGGCCTGAGTCCAGACAGCTATCACAGGGCCTGAGTCCAGACAGCAATCACAGGGCCTGAGTCCAGACAGCAATCACAGGGCCTGAGTCCAGACAGCAATCACAGGGCCTGAGTCCAGACAGCAATCACAGGGCCTGAGTCCAGACAGCAATCACAGGGCCTGAGTCCAGACAGCAATCACAGGGCCTGAGTCCAGACAGCAATCACAGGGCCTGAGTCCAGACAGCAATCACAGGGCCTGAGTCCAGACAGCAATCACAGGGCCTGAGTCCAGACAGCTATCACAGGGCCTGAGTCCAGACAGCAATCACAGGGCCTGAGTCCAGACAGCAATCACAGGGCCTGAGTCCAGACAGCAATCACAGGGCCTGAGTCCAGACAGCAATCACAGGGCCTGAGTCCAGACAGCTATCACAGGGCCTGAGTCCAGACAGCTATCACAGGGCCTGAGTCCAGACAGCTATCACAGGGCCTCCAGACAGCAATCACAGGGCCTGAGTCCAGACAGCTATCACAGGGCCTGAGTCCAGACAGCTATCACAGGGCCTGAGTCCAGACAGCTATCACAGGGCCTGAGTCCAGACAGCTATCACAGGGCCTGAGTCCAGACAGCTATCACAGGGCCTGAGTCCAGACAGCAATCACAGGGCCTGAGTCCAGACAGCAATCACAGGGCCTGAGTCCAGACAGCAATCACAGGGCCTGAGTCCAGACAGCAATCACAGGGCCTGAGTCCAGACAGCAATCACAGGGCCTGAGTCCAGACAGCAATCACAGGGCCTGAGTCCAGACAGCAATCACAGGGCCTGAGTCCAGACAGCAATCACAGGGCCTGAGTCCAGACAGCAATCACAGGGCCTGAGTCCAGACAGCTATCACAGGGCCTGAGTCCAGACAGCAATCACAGGGCCTGAGTCCAGACAGCAATCACAGGGCCTGAGTCCAGACAGCAATCACAGGGCCTGAGTCCAGACAGCAATCACAGGGCCTGAGTCCAGACAGCTATCACAGGGCCTGAGTCCAGACAGCAATCACAGGGCCTGAGTCCAGACAGCAATCACAGGGCCTGAGTCCAGACAGCTATCACAGGGCCTGAGTCCAGACAGCTATCACAGGGCCTGAGTCCAGACAGCAATCACAGGGCCTGAGTCCAGACAGCAATCACAGGGCCTGAGTCCAGACAGCTATCACAGGGCCTGAGTCCAGACAGCTATCACAGGGCCTCCAGACAGCTATCACAGGGCCTCCAGACAGCTATCTCCTCAGGCCTCAGAAGTGCAGCCTGGGACTTCTGGTCGGTGCAGCCTGGGACTTCTGGTCGGCGCAGCCTGGGACTTCTGGTCGGCGCAGCAGGGAGCAGCGCAATGTCGCCCAAACAACACAGATCCGACGCAGAGGCCTGGGACTTCCGGGAGCTGCGCCTGGCCTACCGGAAGTCCCAGGCCTAGACGCTCTGCACTGGAGCTCTGTTGTTTGGACCCACAGACCTCCTGCATGGCATCCGATCCGATAAAAAATCGGATCGGATGCCATTGTTTAGTATTCCGATACCGCAAGTATCGGGTATCGGCCGATATTTGCTGTATCGGAATTCCGATACCGAGATCCGATACTTTTGTGGTATCGGGTATCGGTATCGAAACAACATTAATGTGTGTAAAATAAAGAATTAAAATAAAAAATATTGCTATACTCACCTCTCCGACGCAGCCTGGACGTCCGCGAGGGAACCGGCAGCGTTGTTTGCTTAAAAATCGCGGTTTTCCTTCCTTACTTGAAGTCCCGGCTTGTGATTGGTTGCGTGCCGCCCATGTGACCGAGACGCGACCAATCACAGCAAGCCGTGACATAATTTTAGGTCCTTCAGGATTTTAAAATTACGTTCCGGCGTTGTGATTTGTTGCGTGCGGTCACATGGGCGACGCAACCAATCACAACGCCGGAACGTAATTTTAAAATCCTGAAGGACCTAAAATTACGTCACGGCTTGCTGTGATTGGTCGCGTCTCGGTCACATGGGCGGCACGCAACCAATCACAAGCCGGGACTTCAAGTAAGGAAGGAAAACCGCGATTTTTAAGCAAACAACGCTGCCGGTTCCCTCGCGGACGTCCAGGCTGCGTCGGAGAGGTGAGTATAGCAATATTTTTTATTTTAATTCTTTATTTTACATATTAATATGGTTCCCAGGGCCTGAAGGAGAGTTTCCTCTCCTTCAGACCCTGGGAAAGAAGCAATTTCTATGGGGCCGCGGCCGGCGGCCGGCGTGTCACTGAAAATGACTACGCGTGTCAGCACTGACACGCGTGTCATAGGTTCGCCATCACTGCTTTAGGGCCTAGTCACAACTGTGACTGCCCTAATCTCCTATAGCAATGCCCAAGCGAACAGGGAAAACATTTTTTTTCTGACCTACACCTGTCAGACTCAGATGTCTACAACTATTTTTTTTTACTGCCTTGTAAGGGGCTTAGTCTTGGACACCTGAAAACTAATAATCATCATGTGATGGACAGAACCCCTAAATAATTTATATTCACTTGATTATTTCCCTACTTGTCTACCCTTTCCTGCAGTGATGACATTCTGACCTTGGTCTTAGTGATTATATGCAAACTGTGCTACCTCCACAACTATGGGCAGTGATTGAACAACATTTGGGCAACCCCTTTGTCTGTTCCACACACCTCCAAAAGTCACATGTTGGATGGCTAGTCATGAAACAACCCCTTCTGAATCCTCATTATTCCCTCCACTTATAAACTTATAGTCACATCCAATGCTGTTGCAGCAGTGTCGGCACTGGCTCTCCTGGGCATTGTGTGACATTGTTATGTGACACAATCCCTGATGTCAATCAGCGCTGGCTTCACTCTCCCCTCCAGACAAATCAAGACACCTGAAGGAAGTGAGAGCAGCCGCACCTTTAATTTCCTCCAGGTGTCAATGACCTTTTGACAGCAAAACGTAACAGTGACCACTCTCTGCTCATTCTTCTTGATCTCTTTGCAGCTTTCGACACTGTAGATTGCGTGATTGTGTGACACAGCAATGTGATGTGATCCTTGGGAGCGTCAGTGCCGACACCACTCGGAGGTGAGTATACGTTTATTATTTTACTGGGGGTAAACATAGAGATTCAGAAGAGGTTGTCTGAGTATAGAAAAATCCCTTTAATTTATTCAATTAAGGCCTAAGAACCTTAAAGGGAACCTGTCACCTGAATTTGGAGGGACCGGTTTTGGTTCATATGGGTGGGGGTTTCGGGTGTTTGATTCACCCTTTCCTTACCCGCTGGCTGCATGCTGGCCGCAATATTGGATTGAAGTTCATTCTCTGTCCTCCGGAGTACACGCCTGCGCAAGGCAATATTGACCATATGACCCAAAACCGGTCCCGCCAAATTCAGGTGACAGGTTCCCTTTAACAAAGTCTGGTCTTAATGGGTAATGTTACAAATGAGATATCTCACCTATCATTATACTTATCTTATATCTAACATCTAGACAGGACATAGGGGTTCTGTACAACTAGAAGTACATTACTGCTGCAGGCTCCCAGCTAAAAAGGTTAAACAAACCATCTAAAGTGGTTGTTATCAGGCTGGCAGAACTGTGTTCTCCCAACATGTGTGCTTCTGTGTCATAGTTCCCATTCCAAAAACCCTAGAAAACAACATTCATTCTCAGGGAAATAACAGTACAAAGTGTCCATACTAGTAAGAAAATGCGGATCAAAGAATGTCTATGTTCATCTCTAAATCCAATTTAATAGTATAAATATTGTACATATCCAATTAAGTACATTACATAACTTATCTTGTACTGATCTGGCTATATCGTAATCCAAAGATGAATTAAAAATTCTGTAACCCTCAGAGCTTTAATCTCCCATCATGCCTTGTTGAGTCAATGACTACAGAGAGCGTACTCTGGATATTTGTAAGATAGGTACACTCATTTTTACACCTGTCAATGTACTGTGAGTGCCATAAGGAAAAACTAACTGATAACAAACTTGTTGACTATTTCCAATGACTGCAGAGTTGAATTGAGTCTGTAGGTGTAACTCAATCTTCCTCCAAAAACATAGATTTACAAAACGTTAATTTGTACTATTTTCAGCTATGTTGGCCCTACATAAGTAGATTTTTGTGGAAAATAAAATGTACAGTTTCTGTTATCCAATATTAAGAGTAAGCACTCACCTCTCCTTACAGCCCCATAAAAATCTGGGAATTTTGGATACTTTCATGTTTAGTCCCGATGACATACTATTATTTAGTAAGCTGTATCAATAACAAAATGATAGTATAACTATTAGTACAAAATCTGGCTGGACTTCCTGTTGTTCCTTTTGCAAAAAATGGCCGCTGCATCAATACAGAAAAATGCCAATATTTCCGTAACTAGAATAACTATACTAATAATATGTGAGCAATTACTTTGTATTTACTAATATATTGCCAATATTACATTAAAAATCCTTTTTAAATGGATTTCCCCTTTAAATGTGTAAGTTGCACTACTGATGTCTGTTGTTAGCACAGTTTCAGTAGAATATGTCTTACAGATCTCACTAGATCCTATAATGTCCTAGGACAATAAATCATTCAATATAAACTCTTCACTAAATGCCTTTTCAGCAAAAGGATTTCCTAGTTAGGGTATGTCTTAAGAGCTATGAGGATTGCTGACTTAAGAAATAAGAAGTTGTCTTCTGACGCATTCATCAAATGTCAGGTTTACAGGCTGTTGAATAATTCTTTTTGATCTGAGTAAAATCCCCAAATTCTCAGAAAAGAGCTTAAGTTACAAATGTGAGAAGACTTATTTGATTAATGTGTAATGACTACAATGATCTGTCATAAAAAATAAGTGAGTCCTACCGCCGCTTTCTTGCGCCTCAGCTTTATTGTTTTTTTTTCAGGCTAACTTAGTGGATGTGGGATTTTATATTAATGGCCTCTCTCTACGAGACAAGTGCCCATTGTTCTGCTTATTAGTGGTTTTTGTTGAGGGCAATCCCCACTAATAGGATAGGTCATCAATGAAAAATTCTCGAAAACCTTTTTAAAGGGTATGTTCTCTTTTGATTGTCATGATTAGAAATATTTTACCATTTCAGGTAGACAGAAGTATGTGTCTTTATGGTTACAGACATTATAAACCCTGTGTAGGCTAATCCTTGAGTCATGTTACGTTAGCCATAACCATGAGGTAGCGGTTGGGCAAATGCTTTTCTTGCTGACTGTACCATAAACATGCATGCCTCGCTGAGCATGCATGTTTATTTCTGTGGAGAGATAGTAATAAGCTAATGTCAGGCACGTCAGCATGTTGAAATCTCAGATGCTGATTATTTCTTCCTACGATCACGTCTTTTGGAAAGGACTCTACATACATTAGAAAGCTGGCAGATTTCGCCAAAATTGGCAGGCTCAGTTGATTTTTATTTAGTATTTATGGCCAGTGTTAATTCCTTCAGGTTTCCATTTTTGCTATTGTCTATAGGTCAGCAAGCGAAAGGGGCAGAATGCATGGAATTTAATTAAGACATCAAATAGAAAAAGCATAATAGAAAAAACAGCCATAATTACCAATACCTGGTGCCAATGCTAATGTATTGCAGGATGCATTAAGCCCGCATGATAATAATAATAATAATAATAATTTTTATTTATACAGCGCCAACATATTCCGCAGCACTTTACAATTAAGCGGGGACATGTACAAACAATAAATTCGGTACGAGTTAAGACAATTTAAACAGTGACATTAGGAGTGAGGTCCCTGCTCGCAAGCTTACAATCTACAAGGAAATGGGGGGACACAATAGGTGAAAAGTGCTTGTTATTTCAGGTCTGGCAATTATGATAAATAGGGATTTTCATACAAAGCTGCATGATCCGGTCATCAGCCCGTGTGTTTAAGTGCAATAGTCAAGTATTGAGTGCAGTTACCGTGTGCATGGAGGGTGTGGAGACAGATGAATAGTAGGGTGCAGATTCAGAGTAATATTTGGAAGGAGGGAACAGGGCAAAGTTAGTTTACTGAGTAGTTGATGTGGCAGGCTTGTTTGAAGAGATGGGTTTTTAAAGCGCGCTTGAATAGGTCGGGGCTAGGTATCAGTCTGATCGTCTGGGGAAGTGCATTCGAGAGAGCTGGCGCAGCACGAGAGAAGTCTTGGAGATGGAGTTGCGAGGTTCGGATTACGGGGGATGTTAGCCTTAGGTCATTTGTAGAATGGAGGGCACATGTAGGGCGATAGACAGAGATGAGAGAGGAGATATAAGGCCATGCAGAACTGTGGAGAGCTTTGTGGGTGGGAGAAATGAGTTTATACTGGACCCTGTTGCGAATGGGTAGGCAGTGTAATGACTGGCACAAGATGGAGGCATCGGTGAAGCGCTGGACAGAAATTTGACCCTGGCTGCCGCATTCAAGATGGATTGGAGAGGAGAACGTTTGGTAAGAGGGAGACCGATCAGAAGTGAGTTGCAGTAGTCCAGACGAGAATGAATAAGAGCGACAGTAAGAGTCTTAGCAGTTTCAAAGGTGAGAAAAGGTCGGATTCTGGAGATGTTTTTAAGATGCAGGTGACAAGAGCGAGTGAATGATCTGATATAGGGAGTAAAGGAAAGTTTGGTGTGAAATATGACCCCAAGACAGCGGGCATGCTGCTTGGGAGTTATGGTTGAACTCTCCGTGGTAAATTTCGAGGTTAGGTAGAGTGAGGTTAGTTCCGTTTTGGAGAGATTTAGTTTGAGATAGAGGGAGGACATGATGTTAAAGACAGCAGACAGACAATCCTTGGTATTTTGAATTAGGGTAGGGGTGATGTCAGGGGAAGAAGTGTATAATTGGGTGTCATCAGCATAGAGATGATACTGGAACCCAAATCTGCTGATTGCTTGTCCAATAGGGGCTGTGTATAGAGAGAAGAGGAGGGGGCCTAGAACTGAGCCCTGCGGAACCCCGATAGTAAGGGGACAAGGAGAGGAAGAGGAGCCGGCAAAAGATACAGTGAAGGAGCAGTCAGAGAGGTAGGAGGAGAACCAGGAGAGGGCTGTGTCCTTGAGGCCTATAGAGCGGAGCATAGTGAGGAGCTGGTGATCCACAGTGTCAAATGCGGCAAAGAGATCCAGGAGAATCAGCAGGGAGCAATGACCTTTGGATTTAGCTGTTATTAGATCATTAGAGACTTTGGTGAGGGCAGTTTCAGAGGAGAGCGGAAACCAGATTGTAAGGGGTCAAAAAGAGAGTTATCCGAGAGATAGCGGATTAGACGGTAGTGGACCAAGGGATCCAGGAGTTTATAGATGAAGGAAAGATTAGAGACAGGTCTGTAGTTAGCAGTGCAGTTCTGGTCCAGGGATGGCTTTTTAAGTAAAGGGGTTATGATGGCATGTTTAAATGAGGAGGGAAAGATACCTGAAGAAAGAGAGGTTAAATATTTTAGTCAGGTGAGTGGTGACCACTGGTGAGAGAGACTGCAGGAGATGTGAAGGAATGGGGTCACTGTTGCAGGTTGTAGGCCGATCAGAAGCGAGGAGCTTGGAAATTTCTTCTTCTGAAACAGGCTCAAAGATGTCTAGTGAGCTTGAGGTACTGCAGGGATGGGAATCCAGGCACTGAGGAGATTGGGCTGAGATATCCTGATGGATGTGGTTGATTTTTTCTAGGAAATAAGTGGCCAGATCCTCACCGCTGAGGTTGGTGATAGGGGCCTGTACTTTAGGTTTCAGGAGGGAGTTTAAGGTTTCAAAAAGTCATTTTGGTTTGTTGGATAGTGAGGTAATAAGGGTGGTGAAGTAGGATTGTTTGGCCAGATGAAGGGCAGAGTTATAGGTTTTGAGCATGAACTTATAGTGGATGAAGTCTTCTGCTAAGAGAGATTCTCTCCACTGCCGCTCTGCACACCTTGAGCAGCGCTGAAGAAAGCGTGTTTGCATAGTGTGCCAGGGTTGCAGTTGTCTGTGTCGGGTCTTTCTGCGCGTAGAAGGTGCTGCTTCATCTAGGGCATTCTTCAGTGTATTATTGAAGTGTGACAATGCTAAGTCTGGACAGGAGAGAGAGGAGATGGGGGCTAAAGATGTGTGGAGATTGCCCATAAGCTGCTGGTTATTAATGGTACGTGTATTCCGATAAGTGTGGTAAGTGGGGGTGTCCCGGGTGAGGAGACAATTCTAGACAGAGAAGAAGGTTGTGGTCAGAGAGCGGGAGAGGGGAGCTAGTAAAGTCGTGCAGCGAGCCGGAAAGGGGGAAAACCAGGTCCAGAGTATTCCCGTCCTCATGCGTAGGAGAATTAGTAAACTGAGAGGCCGAATGAAGAAGTTAGAGAAAGAAGATGAGAGGCACAGGCACAGGTGCAAAATACTGAAAAACAACCACTCACACACATATCCACCATGGGGTGAAGTGGTGGCGTAATATTGTATATACAAACGAATAAGGCTTGTATAAGGTACTGGCCACACAGATACTTGTAGCGCACCATGCAGAAGGTATGGAGAAAACCAAAAAGGACAAGAGAGGAGTATATCCATTTCTTGACGAAGCAGGTCTCCTTTTCGAAACTCCCATACAAATCTATAAAGAGATGGGCACATGTAAGCCATCCACCTTTGACAGTGGCAATTGACTGAGACCCCCGTTTTAGAGATGGGACCTACATCTATCATTCATTTTTGTCATATCCCATGAATATGCCATAAATGCACTACATGGGTATAACCCTTGAAGACACAAGAGGAACTACATACTGAAAGAGTTAAAATATTGCACGTTATGTGCCACTATAAACATATTTCAGGAATATAAACCCAGTCATTTATGTATATCTGCAGTTTTATCACCAGCCTATTCTACAATCCCCCTCATTGTTAGCTTCCTTTAATATATAACTACTGTATGCTCCCAGTTTAACGCCATAGAGATGTTGGCAGACAGCGCTGACATCGTTCCAGCTATTTTTGGGAGCACAATAAAGAGAACGTCGGCTTAGATTGGAGCAGAACCCAACTACAAGTCCAATAAAACAAGTAACATAATGATGAGGCGAGATAGGTTTATATACTTGCCATTCCACAGATCCATGAGTGACGCCAGGTGTATCTGGGCCCTTGGAGGAAAGATTCACAGTGAATCCTCCGTGTACCCTACACTTGACAAGCATGGATCATGTTTCTGCAGATCACCATTAAGATCTAGATGTGAGGTGCTTCTTTTGGGGAGACTTACTTCCTCACAAACCAAGTCTACACCTACAATAGCTTTTGTGTTCTCCATACCCCAGAGACCGCTATTGTTTTATTCTGCAGATAAGAGTCTTACATCATGTCTAGGTTTTAGATTAGTACAAAAAGTTGACTTCCGTTCTAACGACCAGAGCCAATGATTAGCTTTTCGTGCAGTAGTTTGGATACATAAGTTAATTATTAGGCTATGCTTAGGCAATATATCTTGCATCATGTCGTTGGAGAACTACACGTAGTAAAATGCCTTGCCAACTACAAGGTAATGTACGTGTAGATTTTCAACCACTGTGGTTAGCCAATATGTCCAAGTACCGAAAAACTAAAGGTCTTAACTATATCTGAGCTGAAGACAAGGGCTCATTTAAAAGTCATTAATTCTTCTCGTACACAAAAAAAGCAACGGTCCGAGTTTCATCGGCGTCTTTGATCCGATTTTATCAGTTTGGTCAGTGTGTCAGTTTTTATTATCAGGGAAGATCTCTATGGGACAAATGCACCTAGATAGGGCAGTACCATAATGAGAAAGGTGGGGGTGAGGTTGATAGTAGCACTCCACTATAAGGGTTGTGTAAGGACACAACACCTTTAGAAGCCTTATGTGCCACAACTGCAGCCCCGGGGCTGGAGAAGAGTGTTGTCAAGATAACAGTTTGGCAAAGCGGAGATTATATAATGTGCAGGCTGTGCTAATAGAAAGGATTAGATCAGGAGTGTATAAACGAGGTTTTTTATTCACCAACGCATTTCAACGGCTTTCTGAATGTAAAAAAAACCCAAAGTTTTTATCATTAGTTTCATCACATGACAAAAAGAAATGATGGATGTTTCTTACGTTTCTCCTATCAGTCTGTGAAAAATGGACAGCACATGGATGGCTTCCAAGGAACATTCCGATTTTTTTCGTGGACCCATAGACTTGTGAAATCCGACATGTCTCCATGATTTTGTGTGGACCACCCAGTACACAAAAATATACAGACGTGTAAGAAGCCCCATGAACTATAATTGAACTCACACTATAATAGAGCTCATACATGAAAACTTGACATCTGAATGAGCCCCAAGTGTCATCTAACCTGTGAGCCTCATTTGTTCCAAGCTACATCAGTCTTACATTTTCTATGAATGTCTTGCAGATATGAACCTATTAGTGTAGCATAAGTCATTTTTGGGGGTGTACTATGTTTGGCTAGTTTATAAATCCCATTAATCCTTCCTGCTCACTGCCTATTGGCTGGTAACAAGATGTAGTCAACCTGTGTATTATCTATTATTAGTAATTAAGCCAGTCTAGTTCAAGCTATAGGTGTTTTACAGAGGTGGGATTACCATTCATAGCACCCCGTTCCGGCCATAGGGGCAAAAAGGGCAAACTTTGGCATTTCAGCTGTTGTGTGCCACCAAGGCTAGGAAGTCATACCAGATCTACATTTGTAGAAGACCTTTCAGATCAAAGTAAAAACATATGGTTTTCTCGTGGAATCATATCCTACAATTACAAATATTGCATAATGCTGTTTTTTCCTTTATTATTTACATAGTGCATGCTTGCTTCACATTAACAAATTATTGTATTTTTCCATTTTTACACTCAAATATGCACTGACAACATTTTTTATGCATCATGTACTCCAGTCAGCGTGGGAGGGGAGCTCTGTTTTTTTTATCTGTTGCTAAAATAGCACCAACATATTCTGCAGTTCAGTGCAGAGATTGTAGTCTCATACTGAGCTAGTAGTGTCAGTCATGATATGTGGTCATATTGTCAATAGTTGTAAGCAGATGCATGCACTGTGGTGAATATATGTTGCATGGATTCATTACCTAATCAGTCTTTTTTATTGATTTGTCAGGCAGAATGTCTAAAGCAACCAATCTGGTTAGATTAGATTTAGCCGGTATAGAATTTTCCCCTATCCAATGGATAGAAGATAACTGGCAGAGAAACAGAATTAAGGGGTTTAAAATTCTATATGAGTACAGAGCGGAGGTGGAGCAAAGGGTGATACAACTCCGAGTGCTATATTCAACAGTGCCAAAGATAATGGGCACCACGCAACAAATTTGTGATCTCCTGTCCATCAGTTTGACCTGAGTGGATAACTTGAAGATTGGTGATGACTCTTCACAATTAGAATACCATCTTAATTGTCACTGAAGAATGGGAATAGAATCAACATGGATGCTCAGAAAGACTTAAAGAGTTACTCGAATCTGGAACCTTCCTCTTAATTGTCACTGAAGAATGGGCAAAGAATCAACATGGAGACTCAGGAGGACTTAAAGAGTTACTCGAATCTTGAACCCTCCTCTAGGACTCTCACAAATTGGAACAGCAGCCTCGTTCTCTTTTTCTCTAAAACAGTGCTACACTTGGCCTTCTTGTACCTTCATTTACTAGTCCTGTGGTGCTGCTGTCCCTGTAGTCTACAATAGAGTGAGTCTTTAGCCCTTCTAAACTGTGTCTTATGCTTCAATGAGACGGCAGTATTTTCAGACAGTGTGTTCTTCATGGCAGCCATTGCATAGGAGCAATGGTCTGTGCGGGGAAAAAAAAAATTGCCGTATGCACTAGGCTGGTCCTTTCTTCGCATCTTCTGCACCTATTCGTAATGCGGACAACTAAACAGAGTTTCACTTGGAGCCAGTACGGCTTGGGAATATGGGACTTTCCACCACTGATTCATTCCATGACATAACAGAATGACACGACATTTCACACCGCGTCTAACTCACAGTAACTATACTTTGTAAACATCAGGGATTGCAGCTGAACCTATTGACCCATGCCCTTTCAATTTAATAGTGTGGATTTCGCAACCGTGACGCAGGGATCAGTTCTACGTTAAATGAGCCCTTATTTTGAGTGATGTCTGTGGCAGATGTCTTATAATATTCATGAAAAATTCAAGGACTTGGGTAAAAGGGATGCTCAAAAGCTTGAAAAAAAAAGAATGATCAACTGGACTAAAATAACCAAAAAATCTGTACTCACCTATGTAACTAGGACTGAACTGGAAGGGAATGAGGCCAAGATGCTGGTTTTGGATGGATTCCCTTCTGCCTTGACTGGGGTATCTGAATACAAGACTAGAGAAGCAAACTCTGGACTCAAGGACAAGTACTGAATCGGAAAAAGAAACAGTTAAACGAGTTGTCCAGGAATGAAAGAACAGTCCTACTTCCTTAGAAAACAGTGCCACACTTGTCCACAGGTTGTATATGGTATGGCAGCTCAGACTAAATCACTTCAAAATAGCTGAGCTGCACATCCAATGGACATGTGTGATGGCAAGTCCTCAAGGCTTCTCTAACCTTGTACAACCCTTTTAGATTCTTCAGGAACAATAGGTTTCAATGAGATAGAAGCCTCCTGAGTGACCTGCTGAATCATGCCCTACCTAGTAATATATACAATTATCTATCTGTCCATAGAACATCACAAAACCAAAACCAGTTTTACAGTTAAGTCATCGAAAAGTAGCTGTGATACAGCAAAACATGCATAGCGTGTCTACCAGACTTGCTGTATGTAAGGCAGAAGTGCATAGTATTCTAGATATTTGCAGGCTTCTATTTTAAGATTGCAACCTTGTGGGAACTTTTTTCTTTGTAGTTTTCCACTTTGGAGAAGGAGTCTTGATAATTTAACAATATGACGGTAAGGAAACGAAAGTTACTATGGGATCCATTGGTAGAAAAAATTATCTCTGGATGTGTCCATGTGTCCCGCCATCTTTCCCAACCAGAGCTGGTCTCAAAGAAAATGGGACCCTGGACAACAAGCCAAGTACAATCTTCATTTTAAAAATGCTTTTATGCATCACTTTGACCAAGGTTGAAAACACATTAAAAGCTGCAATTAAATTCTCTTGACATGATAGAATTGAAGGTTTTTATTAGCACTATGAATTATAATGCCGAGACGGAGTCTTTTTTTCAAGCGGAAAAAAACAACATACACAACCTAGTAAAACAATATGATATTTAAAGTCTAAAATGGTAAAGGAGATCACCAGAGTCCATCCACAACAGGGTTGAAAACATTTTTAAAAGGGGGAGGAGATGGAGTGGGAAAAATGTTGTGACACTTTAACAACTATTTCTAAAATAATACTGCCATACAGTGCTTTCATAATACCTCTATTTTATATCCATATAAAACCACAATAAAGTTCTATCATGCCATATATTGATCACACAACACAATACTGCACAAATAAAGTCATTCACTGTCCAAATCGTGTTGCCATACCATATCTTATTAATACGCTCATACAGTAGCCATCTCATTCCACCAACAGCTACACCATTGTCTCTATTGTTGGGCACACCGTTCGGTATAAATAACTGCTCTACAGACTAGTGGCAAAATGGTCGGGAAATGCTCCTCCTCCCCCACTCTGTTAGTTGCTGGGGGGCCAGTTCCGAGGACTCCTACAAAATACAAGTCCTCAGCAATTGCCCAATTTTCTACCCCCTAAAATTGTCTCCGCTCCCAACAAAACATCAAGGGTGGTTGTCTCCCAACATTTTCACAGAAAAATACTAAAAATTACACAGTTCCAATATGCGAGATATCACTGGCGACAAACAGCACATGTCAAAGTAATATAAAAATACTTACCAAAGGTTTTGTTTGCTATATAAGCAATACCTGCCCATGCCTACAGCACTGAGAACAAGGGTAGTGCCAGAAGTAATCACACCCTTGCATCTGACCATTTATATTTAACATCTTATTGCATCAGGTCTATTAACACATAGTTGTGCACAGTGCAAAAACTCCATGAATGGTCCCCCAACCTGCCCCCTGCCTAGAGAACATAGCGTGGTAGGAAAAATTAGACCCAGATACCCCTATTTTTTCTTTTCCCCTCTTTTATTGGATAAACCCTTAAAAGTTTTGGGTTAGCTGCAGGTGTCCTAAAAGTGTATTAGCTTCAAATAGCCCCCACATATTCAATGAAATAGCCCCCAAAATAGCCCTAGAATACCAGCCACAGAAGGCCAAAGTGGCAGCCACTGATCTCCTCTAGAACCTAGTATTGACTTAGGTCTTCCTCTACCTGTGTGCTTTTTCACTAGGATGCATCAACATTGACATCATCACCACCTATGACATTATCATCATATAAATGACTGTGAAGAGCATTACAGTAAAGCAACCCTATATTGATTTTTATACTTTCTATCCAATTATGTACCTGCTCTCACCAACACCTATTACCCGATCTAGAAGCAGAGCAATGTTTAGTCAGGTTTAGGTTGTGGAAGTCTTTGCCAGATCCCCAATATTCAAGGCGGTCCCAGAAGACAACCACCCTCCTTCCCCAGAAACAAACTAAATTTACAATGTAATCCTTAAACTCCCTAAATCACCCTTTGAATGTAAAGTTCACCTCTCTACCATCTTAGGAACTTGGTGGTCCAAATTGGTTTACAACTATCCCCTTCAAAAAGCCAGACCACCAGGGACCTTGAAATTACAAGATGAATTGATGAATACTTTGGGTTATTATTATTATTTCCTTTCTTATATAAAACCTTTACCTGCAGAAATAATGCCTTATTAGGCTATGTTCACACTTTGCGGTTTTTTTCCTGCTTTTTTAATGCTAATTTTAAGCTGCGTTTTACAGTACCAGCAAAGTCTATGAGATTTCAGAAAACTGCAGCATTTTTTAAAAACTGAAGCATGTCACTTCTTTCAGCGTTTTTTACATCGTAGTTGCAGGTATCCGTTTTTGCTGCAAAAACCTACGGAAGTTAAATCAGGCCTTTTTTGGGGGGCCACTAAACATTATCACCATGCACAAGAGACAGCAAAAAGGCAGCAATAAAAAAAGCTGTAAAAATGCAGCAAACATGCTTTTTGTAAACAGCTTCTTTATTGCCAAAAGAGGGGAAAAAAACGCAGCAAAAACATGGTGTGAACATAGCCTTATTCTGACCTGTGATATGAAACATCATAAATATATAGAGTGTATAAAAAGAGAGATAAAATCCCGTGATCCCTAAGTATTGTTACTTCTTTATAAATCACTGGTGACTGGTGAGGCCACATCTAGAATATGGAATCCAGTTTTGGAATCCACATTTTAAAAACGACATTCAGAAGTTAGAATCAGTTCAACGACGGGAAACTAGATTATTACAAGGGATGGAAAGCCTGTCATATGAGGAGCGGTTGGAAAAGTTGGGCTTGTTTAGCTTAGAATAAAAGATGCCTCGGAGGAGATCTCATTTACATGTATAAATATATGTGTGGCCAGTACAAAGGATTGGCACATGACTTATTCCTTCCAAGGACCAGGGGGCACTTATTACCAGTGGAAGAAAGGTGATTCCGGCAGCTACATAGGAAAGGGTTCTTTACAGTTAGAGCAGTCAGACTGTGGAATGTCCTACTGCAAAAGGTAGTAATGGCAGACACTATAACAGATTTTCAAAAAGGGATGGATGGATTCCTCAATATACATAACATTGCGGGTTATAGATAATTTAGTGACAAAATGTCTAATTGGTGAAGAAAGGTTGAACCTGATGGACCTTTTTCAACCTATGTAACTATAAGTAGATCTGTAAGTATTATTAGCAACAACCTAAAATTGGGGGAAAGCGGTGTGTGCCCATGAACTTGCTCATCTATCACCCATGGCAGACTCCACTTATGATGTCAGCAGCTCACTAGCTCCGAGTAACATTGCTTCTCTTCAGGCCAGAAAAGCAATGTTAAGTATGTGAAGTCTGCTCTGGGAATGTACACATTAAATGCACTATATACTTGTACATGTTGCAAAATTTAGTGTTAAGTGCCGGCACATTCCACTATGTAATGCCGACATTGTGATAGAGCCCGGGAAATATAGGATCAGCCTTATCTGCAGCTACAGAAACTGCAAGCCAGGGGAAGGCAGCAGCAAGGCAGGCAGAATTAACCTCAGGAGATTAAAAGAATCAGAGCAAAGAAGTAAAGTAAGAAATCACCTGGGATTAAAACGGTAACAGAAAATGCCCCTGAGGTTAAATAAATAGGATGCCAGCAGTAGCACTGCCGCAGTACAGTGCCAGCACCTATGCCATTCAGCACAGCGATGGCGCGGTATGTGCTGCTATACCTTGCCTTGTATGTATAGGATGATTACAGGTACTCCAGGTCAATTATCCTATATGCTCCACCGTCGCCTACTGTATGTCACACACCGAGACCTTTAAGGACTACGCATCCAGCTGTTAACCCCTACCTGTCTGTACTCAACCACTCTGCAGCCAACGCTCCAAGATAGTTATGCTATAAACTAGGGCTGAAAACTTTAACTAGATGTTGCTTTAACTTGTAGTCCCCCAGCAGCTGTACATGGTCTTATCCCATTCCACAGTGAATATGGACTATACATAGAGGCTTTGTATATTGTGCTTATCCCTCCTGGAGCCTGTATACATCCAGATCTGCTCATGTAGCACTCCTGCTGATAACACACGTACACACACTAATCACATATTAAGTCACGCCGCTGCCCCTGCTCCTTTATCCGAGGGGTCTTATTAGTAATAATAAGAAGTGACAATTTCCTACCTGTACCAATGACCAGTACAGAGATCCAGGGGGGCGGCGGGGGGGCTCTTCACCGACCGGAGAACTGGCAATTCCTGTTTATCCTCCTCTCTTTATCTACCTGTCTTGATTTACATGAGCACTCCTCCCAGGTGACATCACCTGGAAACCCTTTTCCCGCCCTCCTGAAATATGAATCAGAGGCATCTTATTGAGTAGCCAGACCAGCTGCCTCTGAGTGAAGTGGACGGCTGTCAGGGTTAGTACAGGCAGCAGATGAGCCGTCTCAGCCGGGTGTCTGGGCGGGCACATGTTGCTATGTACTTAGACGCTATCTTTTCTGCTGCACGTGTAATAATCGTGTACAATCTCTGCAGCACACAAAAGCAGGTATTAGGGAGGTCGATGCCATGTGTGTACATACTGTGCATCCCCTACTTAGCAGCTCGGCGAACTCTTGGACTGGCTCCAATGCCCATGTATAAGCCTCCCCTCCTGTGTCTGTTGCTTGGGAGGGAATTAGTAGCTGAGCTGCAGGTTTCGTTAAGAGATGGGAGGGTACAGGTTAAGTGAGGGATAGCACCAGCTTTTAAAAGTACCAGAGAGGATGTCCAGAATATCTTAAAAAAAGTAGAATGACTTGTACGGCATCTGTATCATACAGTCGCCATCCAAATTACTCTGCCCACATTGCAATTTAGGTTTATTAGCAAAATGTGCAAACATTCGGCTTTTGTTTTTTTTTAACAAACCAATAATAATCATTTAAATAGCTTAACGCAATTAATATTCCAAGTGGTTTCTCCAAATTCAATAGAAAATGCAACTCATAATTATTCAACCCCTTCATGACAAGCATCTTTAGCACTTGGTAGAACATCTCTGGCTGCTATTGACCTGCTGCAGATGTGGTAAGTGGCCAGACAGCAGCTACTGGCAGCGTTCCTGTTGAGTTTTAGCTCATTCCTCATGAGTAATGGCCTCCAGGTCATTAATATTCTTGGGTTTGAACTGTGTTCTACAAATCCCAAAGATTTTCTATGGAGTTCAAGTCAAGTGACTGTGATGGCAACTCAGGCTAGGTAGACTGTGAGGTATACTTGGGATCCTGTTTGAAAGTCCAATGGTGACCAAGCTTCAGATTTCTCTCAGAAGACATGTTTTCTGCCTAGCAATTCCTGATACTTGATTGAATCTATCTTGGCCTTCACATGCAAGGTCCACAAGGTCTCCATTGGAAGCAAAGCAGCGCCAGGGCATCACACTAAGCCTCCTCCGGACAGAACGCTGAAACGTTTGAGTTTTGTTTTATTGCACGTCAAAACAGAATCCCAAAATGTCTGTGCCTTGTTTATTATTATATGATTATCGGAAACAATCATTCCCAGTAACGTTTGTTTTCTTATAATCAGGCAGTGTAAACACGCTGCCAATCACTTGACAATGGCATAATGCTTATTTGTCGGTTGAAATTATTTTTAAGCTTGCTTATAAATCATCATTCTTCGGAGCACATCGCGCTGTGTAAAGAGGACATGTGCTGCCGAGAACAATGACAGCCGATGTGCATAGATTGATCTATCACAGATCGTTCTGCGAGCATGGGAAAGAGGTCGGCCTGTCTAAACAGGCTAATAAATGACCACCGATTGTCAAACAGTTTGTTTAACGCTGTACGTCGGATAGCACAAACCCATCATTACCCATATTTCTCATATGCAATAAATCTTCACAGTCAACAAACCAACAGCCAGTCCAGGTATTTAATGTATTTTATCTCACGCATTCCTGATGCAGCTGATTAATTCCCTGATTACTTGAGAAAAAAACAACAGCTTTGTAATGAGCAATTTCATTGAGGGCATTGAATAGTTGTGATAATGCAGTAGTCAGGAAAAGTGGTATTTTGTACTGAATTTGGGGAAGCACTTGTGATCTTACTTGTGTTGAGCTATTTGCATTGTTCTAGTTTGATTTTATTTTTAATTGAAAACCATTACATTTGTCAATTTTGCCAATAAACCGAATTTATTCTGCGGTGGGAGGGGTGGGTAATTTGAATTGTATTAGGGGGGATCCTGTTATAGATTGTGCTTTAGGCCTTCATAGGTTTAGAGGGAGTATGTCAGATCAAATTGATGGTATTAACTAGAACATACAGTAGGTCCCGTTTCATCATTGTTTTCCGTCCCTTTTTTCTGAAGCAAAAATGGTTCTAAGGCCACATTCACACATTCAGTATTTGGTCAGTGTTTGTAACCAGGAGTGAGACAATCAGAGGGAAAGTATAATAGAAACATGTCACCACGTCTGTATTTTTCACCCACTCCTGGTTTTGGCTTATAAATACTGATGTAAAATACTGACCAAATACTGAACGTGTGAACATGGCCTAATAGTGACTTTTATGCTTGTGCTTTATTCATTTAATTTTCAACTGTTTTAAAGTTAACTTTAGTTGGCTTAATCTGTTTTTTTTTTTTTTTGCATTATGGGCGTGTTTTTTCTGATCCAGATGTTTTAGCCTAAATCATTTGCAACTAGCAACTTTTAAAGAAGAGTTTTGCAAATTTTGTGATTTTAGCCATTTTTATGCCAGTTTCTCCCTGCTCCGCCAGATTGGGAGAAGCAGGGATGGGACAATGGTGCAATGGGGCATCACACCACTGCTCATCTACTTTATGACAAGCAGTGACGTTCCTTACTTTGGAAATCTTACTTTAGTCCCGGACCAGAGTAAGACTTGAAGCATGGCAAACATAGGCGCGCGCCACTTGTCAGATGCTCCTGATAAAGGGGTTGCCCACTACTAGGAAAAACTCTTCTCACATTCTGAATGTTTGCCCGTGTTAAAATAAAAATACTTACACTCACCTCCGGTCGTTCCAGCGGTGTCGGCACTCGCGTTCCTGGGACTGAGGTGAGGTTGTTACGTCACGTGAGCCGTGCGCCCGTTTCCTTATCTTTGGACGTAAATGTAATCAACAGGAAGTCAGAGCTGCGGCTGGCTGCTCACTTTCTCTTGATTACTTATACGTCTGAAGGTGAGGACTGTGAAAGCCGGCACTGACTGGGTGCACGGCTCATGTGACCTAAACTGACATGAGCCCCAGGAACACACCGCTGGATCAGCACTGGCACAGAAGGTGAGTGTAAGTTTTGGAATTTCAATGGGGGGAAACATTCAGAGTGAGAAGAGGTTGTCCTAGTAGTGGACAACCCCTTTAGGAGGTGTGCACCTCTTAATGAATCAGGAGCGTCTGACTCCCCCAATGTGAACATTGCCAGTCTTAATGAATCAAGGTCTATGTGTCACTGCTTCTATTCTGAAGAAATCAACGTCTAATCAATTATGCTTATTAGGGTGGTTGTGCACCCTGAGTGTAGCCAAGGTGCTCAGTGCATCGTTCCACCCCCTAGTTTTGCACGTCCCTGCCTCCCTCTCTGGTGATTGACAGCGTTGGCTTGCCTGGGCTTTCTCTGTAGACAGTGCATGATCCAGAAAAGCCAGCACTGTCAATAACCAGTGAGGGAGACGAAAGACGCACAACCAGTTAGCGGACCGCTGTGCTAAGCTTCTTGGCCACACTAAGGGAACACCGAGCAGCCGATTTAATAAATTTGATTACTCTTTAGTTTCTGCAGAGAAGAGGTAGCTGTAATTACTGGGGAACAAATGAAAAACAATGTTTTGGTGTTAGGTATTAGGCTCCGGGCGACATCCCCTACATGACTGTGTGTGCTTTGGTTAAACTGTCAGTTTGGGCTGAGATTCCCTTTAGATTATACTTTGCTTAGAAGCCCAATCTCAGCTCCATTCTGTCTTTGGTGCTGTAAGACCTGCAATATATCTTTAACGTGTAGCTATATATTTAGTCATTAAAAGAAGATTGTCAGGATACAATAATGTAATAATAAAAATAATACTAAAAGTGATGGACAGCACCAGTGACTCATCTCATTGAGACATCTTAATAACCACCACAAAATGACAAATTCCCCTGCCGCTCCCAGTACAGGTGAAAAAACAGGACGGACATGTGGGTCATAAATGAAAGAGTGCACAGGAATGTCAAAGGGGTTGTAGAGGATTACATGACTGCAAAAACGGCACCACTCCTGTCAATGGTTGTGTCTGATATTGCATTATAGATACATTGAAGCAAAATGCGCTAAACTGCAATACTACATGCGACCTGTTGTTTGGTGTGGAGCTGTTTTGGAGCAAAAAAATACATTTTTCTTTCTTATCTTGGTCAACTGGTTTAACTCATCGTATAATTAGACTTAATCGTACTTGTCATAACTACACTGATTGAACCAGAAGACACATTAATTTCTAAGTGTGAGTTCTCACATTGTGAAAAATCAGAAAACTAGACATAGTCTGAAGGACAGGTGTGAACGAGTGAAATAAAATCCCCTGGAGGATTATCAAAACCTGTGCAATGAAGAAGCAGAGCAGTTGTCCATTTGCAGAATGAGTGCTTCAACGGGTCCTATCTGTTGATAGTGCAGCTAGCGCGAAACGGCCGTCTTCCACAGAAGGTATCTGCGTTATGGACTAAATAAAGGAATGTTTTACCGGATGTTGTGCCACCTTTTTTCTCTGTTTTTGGACTATAATTGATTTATTTTTTGGTATGCACCCGTATTCTCTCAGTTGTCTGGTGTCCAGCCTACACCCAGGTAGATTTCAATCTCAGCTAACCACAGAAGTAAGTGTCGACATCAAACCTCTTTTTAAACGGTCTGGGTAAGATCCATTTGCACCAGTTCTGATCATTTGCCCCTCACATTTTTCCCTAATATAACATTCTGGTGTATGTAAAGCGGACACAGTCAGGGATCACGAACAAAATGTTATGTTTGTCCTCTTTTTCTTAGCAATACATCATTTTTTTAAATTAATGGAATAAATGTGTAAAGGAAAAACAAGTTGGGTAGCAGGACATAGTAGGACATAGGCCCTGAAATGGTATATCGGGGCAGATTAATTGACACTTTTGTTGTGCACCCATCTTATTGATCAGGGAAGCTGGAGCAAGATGTGCCCAACTCATTAAAGGGCACATGTCATTTAGGGAGTTAGGCGCACCATACAACTGGCATGTGCCACAACCAGAAATGTTACTCCAGTAAGGGAATGAGAACATTTCTGAGAAAATATACACCACCAAGTGGCATCAATTTTCAGGAATGCTTAGCCACACCTCGTACCATCAATGCTACACCTATTTTGGAGTAGCTGGCCGGGACTGGCGTAAAAACAGGAACATTTACAAACTTTTTCCACAACTTTTGAGAAAACTGGTCAAAACACTCAGAAATTGGAGCCAATGATTCCTGGTTAGTAAATTCCTCTTGAGCTGTCCACAGTAAAGCTGAAGGGCCACAAGGAAATAATGTATTCTCTAGCCAAGCTTTTATTAGACCATCTGTAACTCTAGCTGTGAATCCTTGTTATGCAGCATATTATATGCAGACACATCATCCTCTACTCACTCGCCCCTCTGGGCATTTAGATTTGATTCCAATCTTACGTCTGCTATTCCTTATAGTCAAATGACTCAAGTTGCTGTTACACATGTACATAATGTCCATCATTTATCACTGATGAACAGGCCATAGGTGAAGACATATTGGCATGTAAACATTTGACAAGGTAAAAAAACGTTCCAAAACGAAAAGCCAACTGCCTCTCTCTCAGAATGTCCTGGAGGCTGAAGGACAAAAAAGGAAGACCTCCTGAACCTCCTGGAAAAGATGTCTATCTCATGGATGCTCTGTCATAATCAATGTCTGTCTGAAAATATATTTTAAGAAGTTGGCAAGTGTGGTTTGGAATTAGCAAAATAAATAAAAAATAAATATTGATTGGTTGAACAGGGCCAGCTGCAGCCTTACATAGGCCTTTAGGTGAGAAAGGAAGCATATCGCATGCCTACTCAGATTGCCATGGGCCTTAAAAAGCCCAGTGGGCCCCGGATCTAATGCCAGGCCTGGAAAAAGAAATTGCAATACAGGGATTCAAAGAACACCAGACAAAAATCCTTATATCATGCTACATGCCTTTTGGCAATGCACTAGGCATAGCATCGAGTAGTAGCTTTGCCAGGAGTGCACCTTTAAGACATGATTCCAGTCCACAACAGGCGCATTCATTTTTTAGGTTCTCCATTTTTTTGCAGAAGAAATATATTGACAGATGTAGGTTCAATTCAAAGAAAAATCTAGGCAATGTAATAGAGTAAATGTCCTGAATGCTTTGCCAATATGAACATTGAGGCACTTACCGTCTTCCAAGCTGTCTTCATTTGCATCACACTCTGTGGTCTCACAGCTCACCCGTCCTCCACCATTCTCCTGAAAATGACAACGTTGAAATCTAATTATTGCTTTATGCGTTTTTACCCCACACCCCTATCCCAAAATGTTTGATATCTACTTCAAACACATGCCTAAGGTCCAAGTAAAAAAGTTCCATGGTGACTCATAGAACTTTAAACGTATTTCAACTTTTTAACATTTGTTTTTTAGTCCAAAATTCACTTTTTAACGTATCGTCATAGCATCCAATTTTTCTGATAGGGCTCCAAATCCTCTGTAAAACACTAGAGTTTAAGGGAATCTGTCAGTAGGTTTTTGCCACCTAATCTGATAGCAGCATAAAGTAGGAGCAGAGACCCCAACATCAGCGATGTATCACTTACTGGGCTGCTTGCTGCAGTTTTAATAAAATCACTGTTTTATTAGCAGATCACTAGAGGACTAGTAAACTTGCTGCAATGTAGTCCTCCATATACATGACCTTTGTATAACCCTGCCCCCAACACTGATTGGCAGTGTATAGCGTACACAAAGAGCTGACAATTAGTGGTGTTGTCGGTGTTATACAGAGCTCAGCATTTAGAGAACTGCTAGATCTGCAGCAGAGAAAACAGTAGTTTTATCAAACTAAAGCGATACATAAGTGATACATTACTGTAAGGAAGGCCCCTGTCCCTACATGCTGCTCTCACATGGGATATCAGGTACCTGGTAACAGATTCCCTTTAACTGACAACATTCCAGCTGCCTGAAGACAAAGATAGAGGAGCTCCTATGTTTTCCGTGGCATTTGATTAAAGTAGACAGAAGTATAATTCTGCAGAAAACCCCTGCATTAAAGGGGTAATCTGGAACCTAACATGTATTTTCTATCTACCTTTACATCCTAACCTCTTTAGTCACTCTTCTCCCTGTCTAGCTAATTTCTAAATGTGTTTTTTTACTGTACACCCTGTGATGTTTCGCTTCAGAGAAGTCTCAAACGTGACCTCACAGAAGGCTGTGCCTTCAATCACTCCCCGTATCCATTGCCCCACCTGGAACAAGAGGTCACGGGGCAGTGCTGCAGTTACTCAATAGTTTCTAACATTGCAGCCTCTTCTGAAGATGTCTTGGATCCTGGGTGATGGACGCTGTGGGAGATGTGAGTGCAGTGCTGGCACTCTGCTTCTGTCTCCACCACTGTTTCTGTGAAAGAAGACTTCGTTAGGGGGTGGAGACAGAAGCAGTGAGTGACACGAGCACCGTCCCACAGCTTTCAGCACTGCCCTCAAACAAATCGTCATCGGGGGCAGCGCTGGTGTCACTCACTGCTTCTATCATTGCCCTTTACTGATTACTTGTTTGAGGACAGTGCTAGAATCTATGGGGTGGCACTGGTGTAACTCACTGTTTCAATCTCTGCTCCCTGACTACATCTTTTTTTCACAGAAGCTACGGCAGAGAGCTGGTGCTGCACTCACCTCTCTCACAGCGTCTATTACCCAGGAACTAGGACATCTTTAGAGAATGTGGTGATGCAAAAATCTAATGAGTAACTGCAGTGATGTCCCCGGATAATGTCCTTTTACAGAAGGGGAAATGGAGGCTGCAGGGAACGAGCCTCCTGTGACGTCACACTTGGGACTCCACTCAAATGAAACATAACAGACAGTAAACAAAGAAAACACATTTAGAGATTAGGTAGATAAGTACAATTGTAAGGTACTGTGTAATAAAGCAAATTACAAAAGTGGTTAGGGTGTAAGGATAGATACTTAGAAAATACATTTTAGATGCCAGACCACCCCTTTAATAAGCATTTTCCACTGACTTTTCTGGGGTGCGTCTGTTGCTACTACTGTGTTGTGGATACACTGAGATACATTGTGCAATGCGGTATTTTGCTATATGCATAAATAGTCAAGAAAGATATACTCTGACCCGTAACATGAGGAGTTGGCATTTTTTCAGTAGTCATCTCCTCCTGATGCCTAGTACATAAATTCACAAGTTTGGTCCACAATCACCCTCAGAATATTAATAGGTTTAATGGCGAATCTCAACCATAATTCCATAAGAATTTGTATATGTTCCTGGAGAGCACATAGTGAATAGCTCATAGTGATGAGTACAGAAGGCTATGGATTTACCATATGCTGGGGAAGACTAAACTATGGCAAAGTGCAATGACCTTTGGTAATTCAATAAGCATTAGCACTTCAGTTTTGGGATTCCCAAAATATGTCGCATTCCTAGTCAGAACTACTTCCTTACTAGTCGGAATTGAGATCATGGATGTTCCCGTTTAGAATGTTTCTGGGTTTTGCAGGGACAAGTTGACTTCATACAGATGGAGTCGTTTAACCCTATTTAAGACAATTATGACCCCAAGTAACAAATAACTTGGATGATGGCAATATTCATCATGGGCTAAGCTGCTAAGAAATTTTGGTTGAGAGATTAGCTGTGTATTCTTTTGCTAACTATTTTGTTAAATTTGAAAAACTATTTTCATTTCTTTCTAATATATCTCAAGTATCAGCTAGAAGAGTACATCCCCTTTAATTAAAACATAACCTTTACTGAAGAAATTTAAAATTAGAACAAACCATAACAACAAATAAGTGCTCACGCCGAAAACTGTGCTCAAGTTAAAAAACTGGCTTGGTCTCACCAATTAAGGACGGGGGATCTCAGAGCGGTGAGTCGGATGATCCCAGGGAGGGTCCACACAGTAGAGTATTAAAGGGGACAGGGGCCTACTACCCTGTCGTGCCCCAGTATCAGACTCCTGTCCTCAAAAGGACAGGCCCAAGTATGTTCTACTCTGGACACCCCCCACCAAATGTATATGACGCCTCCCTGGGAGGCGTCATATACATTTGGTGGGGGGTGTCCAGAGTAGAACATACTTGGGCCTGTCCTTGTGAGGACAGGAGTCTGATACTGGGGCACGACAGGGTAGTAGGCCCCTGTCCCCTTTAATACTCTACTGTGTGAACCCTCCCTGGGATCATCCGACTCACCGCTCTGAGATCCCCCGTCCTTAATTGGTGAGACCAAGCCAGTTTTTTAACTTGAGCACAGTTTTCGGCGTGAGCACTTATTTGTTGTTATGGTTTGTTCTAATTTTAAATTTCTTCAGTAAAGGTTATGTTTTAATTAAAGGGGATGTACTCTTCTAGCTGATACCTGTTATATAATCCCTAAGAGTTGGCAAACGGCTTGGTGCTTCCAAGCCATAGCTTTTTTTCTCTAATATATCTCAAGTAAAAGAAAATATGCAACTAATCTTTTAAAATTCTACCATTTGTACAACTCCTAGGCAGACTTACAGTATGTGGAAATGATTCTTTTGTAACCATGTGTTACTCTCTTCCGTTTGTCTCCTCTTTCTATTGTCTTTATAGGGGTTGTCCACTACTAGGACAACCACTTCTCATTCCTCATGTTTGGCTCCGTTAAAATAAAAACATCTATACTCACTTCCTTTCCTGGGGCTCACGTGAGAATTACACCCAATCTGTGCTTGCGTCACTGTCCCCGCTTTCAGACAAATTGATCATCAAAAGAAGCCAGAGCGCGGCAGCAGCCCTGGCTTCCTGCTGATGTTCAATACCGCCGAAGGTGAGTACAATAATTTTTTTAATTTGTTAAAGAACAGTGGAAAAAAGGAGGACATATACCAGGATGGGAGTCATGTATACCAGGATGGGAGACATATATACCAGGATGGGAGTCATATATACCAGGATGGAGAACATGTATACCAGGATGGGAGTCAAATATACCAGGATGGAGAACATATATACCAGGATGGAAGACATATATACCAGGATGGAGAACATATATACCAGGATGGGAGACAGATATACCAGGATGGAGAACATATATACCAGGATGGGAGACATATATCATGATGGGGGGACATATATACCAGGATAGGGGACATACAGTTCTGGCAAAAATTAAGAGACCACCACATCAAAACCCTGTCATGGGCAGCCCAATCTCCAGACCTGAACCCCATTGAAAACCTCTGGAATGTAATCAATAGGATGATGGATAGTCACAAGCCATCAAACAAAGAAGAACTGCTTACATTTTTGCACCAGAAGCAGTGTGAAAGACTGGTGGAAAGCATGCCAAGATGCATGAAAGATGTGATTAAAAATCATGGTTATTCCACAAAATATTGATTTCTGAACTCTTCCTGAGTTAAAACATTAGTATTGTTGTTTCTAAATGATTATGAACTTGTTTTCTTTACATTATTTGAGATCTGAAAGCACTGTTTTTTTTATTTTGACAATTTTTCTTTGTCAGAAAAAAATACAAAATTTATTGCTTGGAAATTCGGAAACATGTTGTCAGAAGTTTATAGAATAAAAGAACAATTTACATTTTACTCAAAAATATACCTTTAAAGAGAAAAATCAGGCAAACTGAAAATTTTACAGTGGTCTCTTAATTTTTGCCAGAGCTGTATATACCAGGATGGGAGACATATTTACCAGGATGGGGGACATACACAAGGAAGTGGCCCACAATGGGGGATACATACCAGAATGGGCCCAGATGGTAAACATATATACCAAGATGGAGGACATATATACAAGGAAGGGGACCAGGATAGGGGACATACATAACAGGATGGGGGACATATATACCAGGAAGGGGCCCAGGATGTGAACATATAGACCAGGATGGGGCCCAGGGTGGGGGAAATATATACTAGAAAGATGCTAAGTATGGGGAACATACATACCTGGATGGGGCCAGGATGGGGAACATATATACCAGAATGTGGGACAGTACCTGGATAGGACTAGGGTGGGGGACATATATACCAGAATGGGAGATATATATACCAGAAAGGGGCCCAGGATGGGGAATATATATACTAGGATGGATCTAGGATGGATCTGGATATGCCAGAATGGAAGACAGATATACCAGAATGGAGGACATGTATACCAGGAACGGGGACATATATACAAGGAAGGGGCCCGGAGTGGGGGAAAAATACAGTGGCATGTAAAAGTTTGGGCACCCATTGTTAAAATTACTGTTATTGTGAACAGTTAAGCAAGCTGAAGATAAAATGATCTCGAAAAGGCCTAAAGTTAAAGATGACACATTTCTTTTGCATTTTAGGCAAAAAATACATCTTTCACATTTTAAATATGGCAAAAAGGAAAATGGGCTCATGCAAAAGTTTGAGCACCCTATATGTTTAGTGCCCAGTAGCACCCCCTTTTGAAAGCATCACAGCTTGTAAACGCATTTTGTAGCCAGCCAAGAGTTTTTTAATTCTTGTTTGATGGATTTTTCATCCATTCTTCCTTGGTAAATTCTTCCACTTCTGTAAGACTCCAGCGTCATGCTATGCACTGCTATTTTGAGGTCTAGCCACATATTTTCAATGATGTTCAGATCAGGGGACTGTGAGGGCCATTGCAAAACCTTCGTCTTGCGCTTTTTGAGGTAGCCTATTGTGGATTTTGATGTGTGTTTAGGATCATTATCCATTAGTAGAAGCCATCCCCTTTTCAACTTCAGCTTTTTTGCAGATGGTGGTATGTTTGCATCAAGGTTTTGCTGAAATTTCATTGAATCCATTCTTCCCTCTACCCATGAAATGTTCCCTATTCCATTGGCTGCAACACAACCCCAAAGTATGACAGATCCAACCCCATGATTAACGGTTGGTGAGATGTTCTTTTCCTGAAATTCTGTGCCCTTTTTTCTCTACACACAGTGCATTAGGCTTGCTTAGATGTTATTTTGCATACTTCTGACGCTGAATTTTATTGTGAGGAAGCAGGAGAGGTTTTCTACTGATGACTCTTCCGTGAAGGCCATATTTGTGCAAGTGTCTGTGAACAGCAGAACAATGTCCTACAACTCCAAAGTCTGCTGAATCTTTTTGAAGGTCTTTTGTAGTCTAAGCGGGGGTTCTGATTTGCCTCTCTAGTAGAGATGAGCGAACATCGTCGGCTTCCTCCTTATTCGGCAAGCTCTAGCTCTTACCGAAGTAGCTGCATCGGGAACCCAGCTCCCAATAATCAGCTGGTCGGCGCCGCAGCTGCATTGGTCGCGACACATGAAGCTGCAGCGCCGAACAGCTGATTATCGGGAGCACTTCAGGTAGCCAGGTTCCCGATGCAGCTTCTCCAGTAATCGCTATAGCTTGCCGAATAAAGAGGGAGCTGACGATGTTCGCTCATCTTTACTCTAGCAATCCTACGAGCAGCTTCACCTCTCACTGAAATTTTGCTTGGTCTTCCAAATCTTATCTTGACCTCCACTGTTCCTCTTAACTGCCATTTCTTAATTACATTTCGAACTGAGGAAAGGGTAACTGGAAAGCGCTTTGCTATCTTCTTGTAGCCTTCACCTGCTTTGTGGGCCTCTACTATTTTCATTTTCAGAGTGCTAGGTAGCTGCTTATAAGAACCCATGGCTGTTTTTTGGCATAAGGTTAGAGAAGGCTGGGTTTTTCTAAATTTGCATCACCTGGCCCTTCGTAACGATGATCGTGAACAATCCATAACCCTAACAAGCTAATTAAGGTCTGAAACCTTGGTCAAAGTTATTTGAGCATACAAATCTCCAAGGTGCACAAACTTTTGCATAGGCCCATTTCCCTTCTTGAAGTTTTTAAACTGAAAAAAAAAAATGACAAATATATATTTTTTTTAATAAAAAAAAAGGAAATGTGTCATCTTTAAATTTAGGCCTTTAGAGATAATTTCATCTTCAATTTCTTTAACTGTTCAAAATAACTGTAATTTTGAGAAGGAGTGCCCAAACTTTTACATGCTACTGTATACTAGGAAGGGGCCCAGGATGGGAGACATATATACCAGAATGGGTCTAGGATGAGGGCCATAAATAACAGGATGTGGGACATATATACCAGAATGGCAACATGTATGATCTTATAGGATATGGAATGCTACAAGGGCTCTTACATCTGACCAACATGCATTGGGGGCCCCAGGTCCAAATTTTGCACTGGGGCCCATCGGACTCTAGTTACGCTACTGCCACTTCGTCTCAGATTCGGTGGGGATTATTATGGTAGCACACCCACAATTAGAAACAATGCATAGTCTAATAATACACCATAGAATTATATAATAGGAATACCCCATTAATTGCTAGTGTTACTTTGATGTTTGGAGGAAATTCTCTATAAAGAGACACACTTCTATATATATACACTGTATATTAGCGCTGGTTGTGTCATTATATGTGGAGCTTAATAACAGTGTTACTGTAAATCTCTAGCTGTTGATCGGAATGTAGAGTATCTCGCACATTTGTGCCCACACAGCAGGCACACCGAATAGCTCAGTAAACCTGATCTTGTTCATTTTACATCTTGTTCTGTAAGCACCATGTTTTCCTGAAACAAGCACCTTGTTTTCCTTATTGCTCTCTGCATGATATGATATCGGCGGACACTGGTCAGTCACTGGAACAGGTTCACACCATGAATGATTGAAGGGAACCATAGGGTTGCTCTGCAGGTAAAATCCTGTGTAACTGGCATACTGGAACAGCGGCTACAGGAAGAAAATGAGGTTTTATCCTCTCTGCAGCCACTTGCTTCCAGTTATAGAGCCAGTGCCGGGAGTTATTACACGCTCCGGTATTTTGATTGACAATCTGTTGCCTAATAAGTGTGTGCAGAGCAGGCTAAACAGGGTTTAAACACTATTTACCTTTGGATTAACCTTATATACGGTACGTAGATAAATAGTATTTCTGGACGCAACAGATTCCCTTTAAAGAATGCAACTGTTAACTTGATCTGTGAGCTCCCCACTCTACAAACCCCATAGCAGCCATACATCATTTATATGTCATATTTTATTGAATGATACACTTGTAAGCCCTAGGTGAAAGTGCAGGCCTGGTGTGTTAGGGAAGATCTCTAATCTCTCCTGACATGTCTGTTTTAGTAAATACTTGTATTCGTCATAAAATATCAAGCCCAGGTTTTCTTAGAGCACAGAATGTTGACTTTCCCCTATTATTCCTCCCGGAAATATAAACTGAAATTGACATCATGGCATTATTATTCTCCTATTTAAAAAGGCTCGTCCCTGCACCATCTAATACTATCAGATCTGATTGGACAATGCTAGCTTGTGTAGGAACACTCCCTCTTGGCAATGGTAACACTAAATTGTCAGAACACTGAGCTTTAGGATGTTCCAGTTATGTCATTTCATAGAGAATATAAGCCTTTACTAACAAAAAAATATATATATTTTAAGAGAGATGCCAGGTTTTCTTTAAATGGGGTTAACAATAGTGGCAGAATCAAGCTCCACTACCACACTGAAAATAACCCTTTAAAAAAGTAAAAGAAGGCGGCTTCAGCAGCACCGTCTTGACCCATAGTATAGGTCAGGGTCTTTGGACACAATGGGGCAATTGATCATAGTTGGATGCTGAAGCCACCCTCTTTTACTATTTTAAAGGAGTTGTCCACTACTTCTATGTCGATGATTTATCCTTAGCATAGGTCATAAATATAAGATCTATGGGGACCAATATACAGCACCCTCTCCGAGTTTACAGTTCTCACCTTTGGCAGCGTCTGGATGTAAACAATGTACAGGACAGAATACCGCAGCTCAGCACAGTGTTTAGTGGCCGCTCCTGGTACTGCAGATTAGCTCCTATTCTCTTCAATAAGAGCTAACTTGCAGTACCTGGCATTGGCCACTAGACAGCATGACATAACTATGGTGCTTTGCTCCATACAAAACTTACATGGGCCTGCTGGCGGAGGTGATAAAAGTTGTTCAGTGTGGTACTGGTTATTAGACTCACATAAATCTTACATTTGTGACCTTAGGATACAAAAATTGGACAACCCCTTTAAGAAGAATATGCGTTGGTTCTCTCTGAGGCCTCATTCATATTTTCTAGTACAGACCCATCTATATATGTACCGTAATTACCTCCCAGATAGAAGTGTATGCTAGCCATGTGATACCTCACAGCCAATCAGATGAGTGGGTTAAGTGCTGCATAATATATAGAGCTCATCTTTGACAAAACCCCCTCAATGGGAGTAGGAGAGTGGGTGTAGTAGTGCCTATTTGCACCCTTTAAATTAGGCATTTAATAGGCTCCCTGTTTTAAAAGACTATATTTCTTCCAGATAATGAAGTAGGTTTACCTGCAGTCCTATGTAAAATAGCAGATAAGACATTATATTCATATTATTGGCCGAGTGAGAAGTTCCACACTGTTGTGTGACAATCTCAGCTCTGCTACATTTGGATACCACAAAGCTCTGCGAACTCAGAGCTGCCTTGTTTGCTCATCTACAATATGGCTACTTTCTGGAAAGTTTTCTGACGTGCAGCAAGCAGCGAGCCCCTTCCCCACGTGTTCATGTCATTTCTTACCTTGTTCTCAATGAGCAGCTCACAAACCCTCTTCTCACTCGAGACTCTCTTTTTCCCATTCCTTTTCTTAAAACAACAGAATAATTGTTCCAGGACATTCCTCCAACGAAGTCGTTTTTTCCTCTGCCACCCAACTGGGTGAGAAGTTCTCCTTTCCTCGCCCAAAATCATAGGGCACTCTGCACCACTCTGAGTCTGGCAGCCAAAGAAATGCAAGAAAGATTAGGCTTGTGCCTGTTCGCTTTCCATGTCTTCTGTGACGACGGGAAGCAATAAGTTGCTGGGTCAGTAGTCCTAGAGGTTCCAGACACTGTATCCAAGCATCACCAAGATGTGGAGGCCGTCCAGGTGCTGTACCCAGAAATCTGACAGCTGCCTATCTCCGTCCCTCCAGCCTGTATACGCCGGGGACTCTGCAGTGACGACGACTTTCAGTTGTTGACACAAATCACACACATAGTGATAGCAGACAGAGTCCAGACAGTCCAAAATATTCTGCTCTCCACGTGGAGTCGTCCGTCACAGTATTTTGGCCACAGCAGAATTAGAATTAGATTGCAAGCTCTTGGAATCACGGCTGCACACTTCTAATGACCCCAACTTTAACTCTGGAAAGATCTGCAGAGTTTTTTTTTTTTGCTAACGTAATGTGCAGTTATAGTACAAAGTGCTCTCGGCGTTATCTTCAGACATTATGGATCAGCGTCTTATCTATAGTATTGTTAGAGGGAGAGCACTTTGCTTGCCAATTGCCTGCACAGTGCCAACCACTTTGGCAGCACCCTCAGTAACAATACCATCCTAACAGCTGGCTCTGCTAACTTTTCTAGTGATCTTCAATAGACAATATGACTAGGGCGGTATGGTATGCATTAGCAGTATGACTGGCGCGACATGTGGCCTGGATGTTGGGTGCCAGTGACGGAACCAGCACCAAAATCTGCTGTAGCCCAGTTAATAGATATTGAAGCTTTACCTCCAGCGATGAAACACCTTGCAACACTTCACTGCAGTAAACAAGTCGTAACTTGAAGCTTATGGACCTCAAAAGGGAAGCTATTATTACAAAACGACCCACTGCTTAAATCGGATTTTTGTGTTACATGTAGTAAAACATAACGGGTGTATCCTCTTCAGTGTAAGGCAACATGACCACTTCAAGTATTTTAATATGTGCAAACTGGTCCCTGATCCCTGGTATGCAGTAAATAGGTTTGGCACCATAGTAGGAGAACCCACCACCACCATGGCTGCCTAATGGGGGTGCAATATACTACACAGGCCTTGGTGACGCGCTCCCCGGCCTTGCTTGACGCCCTCTGTGTCGCTCTGCTCTCTGGAAGCCGACTTGCGCATGCGCCGCTACATGGGTCTTTTTTGTAACGGCGCTTCGGATTGGTTCCTCTAACACTTAAAACGCTGGCTTTTACTGATGATGCCATACCCCCGGAAGAAGGCACGAGGCCGAAACGCGGCGTTGGGGTGGGTGGCAGCACGGTCCCGCAGGTAATACAACTTGTTTATTGCTACTTTGAAGCATCCGACATTCTTTAGTCTTACAGCCTTTTTTTATTTGTGCCTCCTCACTACTGAAGTCACTTTGAGTCGTATACAATTGGGGTGCATTTTCTCTAGGCTTATTGTGATGCTCTCTATTTAGTGTTGCCTGCTGTTCTTTGTGGTGCCACCTCCATGGTGTGTTCCCTGTCATTTGTCCTGTGGTTTCTCTTTGTATTATTTTGTATTCAATAAAGTTGTTTTTATGCTTTACTTTTGGTTCTTTTGGTGCTTTTTTCTCATTGGTTCACATGTCCTTGGCACTGAACCCTGCTATACATACCCTGACACCCCTTCCAATATTTAGGTGTGGTGTGTATATTCTATTTTTGGATTTATATACTAATTGTTGCTGTGGTTTCCACAGTGTTGTTTTCTTATCAGGATGGACTACCGCTCTAGAGACGCTACCTGGCAGTCTGCAGTTGCCCAGGTTTTTGACAGGGATCCATCGAGTGTGCTTAATGATGATCGAGGAGATGTGAATAAAATACAAACCCAAATTAAGAAATTAATGTATAAACGTACGAAACTATGGTGGAACAAGGCTTTCTTAGAGAATTACCTCAGGAAAAATCTTATCCCGCGTGGTTTGCGGATACAGATTTTCCCTTCTTTTCCGATATCTGATGATCAGTTCATTGATAGTTGGGAAGAAGTGTGTAGTAAAGCATCTACTCAATTTATGGAACTTTTGGTGAAGTTTGAAAAAGACTCTTTGGTGATACTTGAGACAGAAATTGATGACCTGTATTCCAACTTTAAGAAACTGGCGGGTATTGATGCCATTTCGGCATTTGATACTGCTATAGATAAGAGCTCTGTGGAGTGGGAGACACAAATTAAAACTACTCATGCTAAGAAATTACTCCGTGACACAACAGACTTTCAAAACAAAACCATGTATAGATGGCGACGTATTAATTTTCCTGGCAATAGACAGAGATCTCCGTCTGCATCCTCGGCCTCTTCGTCTGGAGACGTTTCTGATACCCCTCTGCATCCTATGCAAACCCGATTTGGGAATAATGGTAGACGTAGATGGGAAAGAAAGACGCGCAAGAATAAATACGGTCAGAATGCACATGGTCAGACTCAGCCCTCAATGAATAATACGCCTAAGGTAATAAATCTTTCAGACCATGTTTTGAACTCTGTTGAAATTTCTGTTCTTTCTAAGGGTCTAACATTTTCACCAAGTATGCGGTTTGATTCTTTCTTAGCCCTGAAAGATCTACATATGTTTGCACGCTCCCTTTTATTTAAGAAGTGGCACCATAATGAGGATATTCAACGGGCATTCCCTTTACCGGAAGAACAACTAGCATTACAAGACTTGGAGGAGTTGGCACGTGAACACTTGAATCCCTCGTTGGCTAAGGTACCTTCTTCATTGCGCCTTAGATCCGGGAAATTCCCCCCCTTGTCCCTTTGTCCCAATGTCGATATTTTCGTCAAGCTGGTTTCCCGCGAGTTTGACATGATACCGACCAATATTAGTCATGGTAATTTATCATTCAATGAAATTCAGGCTTTGAAACGTATTAAACAATTTCAGGATGTGGTTATCAAGCCTGCGGACAAGGGGGGGAATATTGTGATCTGGCCGATTAAATTGTACCTGGCTGAGGCACAACGCCTTCTCAGGGACTCGAAGTGCTATAAGCGACTAACATTCAACCCTCTAATTTCATTCAGAGAAGAATTGGCTAAGATCCTGAACAAAGCGGTACTAGAGGGGATAATTACAACACAGGTCCGGGACATCCTTTTGGGTCATGATCACTGCATACCGACGTTATACCTTTTGCCCAAGGTTCATAAGCAACTTCAATCACCTCCAGGTAGGCCCATCATCTCTGGGGTGGGTGGACTTACGGAGAACATTGGAAAATATCTCGACTCTTTCCTCAAGCCCCTTGTGGAGACTTTACCTTCCTATCTAAAGGATACATCAGATTTTTTGAAGAAGATTGACTCCGTCCATGTTGACGAGGACATGCTCCTCGTCACGTGTGACGTTGAGTCATTGTACACCAATATTCGCCACAGGGATGGTTTGGGGGCAGTCTCGTACTTTCTCGCCATGACAAGCCTCTCCACCACTGACATCAAGTTTTTGTCTATTCTTTTGGATTTCCTCCTGACACATAATTTTTTTCTGTTTAACGGATCCTTCTTCCTGCAGCTCCAGGGGACAGCGATGGGCGCGGCTTGTGCGCCCTCGTATGCAAATCTGTTCCTGGGGCTGTGGGAGAAGGATCTCTTCTCGTCAGATCGGGTCTCGTCGATGGAGCGGGTCGTATTTTGGGCCCGCTACATCGACGATATTTTCCTGATCTGGCGGGGGACTTCGGTTGAGTTACGATCATTTGTACAGGAGTTGAATGATAATTCATTGAATATTCATCTGACTTATAAACATGATTTTTCCCGTATTGATTTTTTAGACGTCTTGGTGGAGAGGAATGTGGATGGCTTACTTTTGACCAGTGTTTTCCGTAAAGAAACATCTGTGAATGCAGTACTTCATGCTTCATCTTCCCACCCACCCCATGTGATAAAAGCTGTTCCTACAGGACAATTCCTTCGGCTGAAAAGAATCTGTACCACCAAGGAGTCTTTTGAAATTCAAGCTGAGGACTTGAGAAACCGTTTTATGGATCGCGGCTATAGTAAAAGATGCATCAAAAAAGCGTACAACAGAGCAAAGTATTCAGACCGCCAACAACTTCTCTTCTCTTCCAGATCGGTTAAAAGCACAAATCAGGTCAGATTCGTCACACAGTACCACTCTAGGTGGGGGGAGATGTCTAATGTTCTGGCCAAGTATTGGCCCATTTTGCTCGCTGATCCTATCTTGAGACAATATCTGCCCTTACATCCCTCTGTTACGGCACGGAGATCTAAAAATTTGGGGGATCACCTTGTTAGGAGTTATTTGAAACCAATAACGCCACCTCCAATTTTTTCCAGTGCACCTGGTCATTCTCGATGGGGTTGCAGACCATGCGGGAAGTGCATAGCGTGCCCCAACATCGATTCTGCTACGCATTTTTTGGCATCAGATGGCCGTGAATTTACCATCACACACACGATCAATTGCCAAACCACGATGGTGGTGTATCATGGAACTTGCCCATGCAATAAAATTTACATTGGGCTCACGACACGTACCCTTAAAGTTAGAACACGGGAGCATGTATGTGACATCTTGGCGGCTGCAAAAGTGGAGAATGCGGAGTGTCTTAAAACCATTCCTAGACACTTCAAATTATATCATTCATGTGACCCCTCTGGCTTCAGGATTAAGGGCATTGATCATCTGATTGTCGACTTACGTGGTGGCAAACTCAGCCGCCATTTAGCGCAGAAAGAGGCGCGATGGATATGGAGACTTCAGACATTACATCCTTTGGGTCTCAATGAAAGCCTTAGTTTTGCCCCTTTTCTTTAATTTATCTATCTCCTTGATCATTTTTCAGCACGCTTTTTAATTGGTATCTCGTCTTGTGTTATTTATTTTAACCCTTGTGTTTATTATTTTATCCTTTTTAGATTAGGTCCTTTGGATCATCAATATTGCGACCTCTTGCTTCTGCACTTCTTCTTTTTAAATATGTGGAATATCACCTGTTATGAAGATTACAGCATCTTATCTATGGATTCTCCATTCTTATATTTGTATTGATTTTTTGTATTTTGCTGTGGTATTGACGTTATCACTTTTCTATTATTATATTAATTGCTTCTGTATAGTAGTTTTATTGACTTGTATTTTATAGTCTCTAATGTACCTTTTAGTGGGGTATTCTATTTCACATTTTTTGCACTTCGCACTTTATCATATTGCACATTTATAGGTCTATTTCTTTTTGCTTTTTGGTCCGCAATGTTTTTAATTCTGCTTATTTTAATATTGGCTTGGGTTTCTCAACCAGCGTTTTCTTTCCCTTAGCGCCGCTCTTATTATACTTACCTGATCCTGTGCGCATGCGCGTCGGCGCTCTGTTGCCGGGCGACACTGGCGGCGTCTCACAGGCTTGTCTGGGGTTCGGCGAAGCCGCCGCTCATGTGATCGCATGTGGGCGGGCCTTGGTGACGCGCTCCCCGGCCTTGCTTGACGCCCTCTGTGTCGCTCTGCTCTCTGGAAGCCGACTTGCGCATGCGCCGCTACATGGGTCTTTTTTGTAACGGCGCTTCGGATTGGTTCCTCTAACACTTAAAACGCTGGCTTTTACTGATGATGCCATACCCCCGGAAGAAGGCACGAGGCCGAAACGCGGCGTTGGGGTGGGTGGCAGCACGGTCCCGCAGGTAATACAACTTGTTTATTGCTACTTTGAAGCATCCGACATTCTTTAGTCTTACAGCCTTTTTTTATTTGTGCCTCCTCACTACTGAAGTCACTTTGAGTCGTATACAATTGGGGTGCATTTTCTCTAGGCTTATTGTGATGCTCTCTATTTAGTGTTGCCTGCTGTTCTTTGTGGTGCCACCTCCATGGTGTGTTCCCTGTCATTTGTCCTGTGGTTTCTCTTTGTATTATTTTGTATTCAATAAAGTTGTTTTTATGCTTTACTTTTGGTTCTTTTGGTGCTTTTTTCTCATTGGTTCACATGTCCTTGGCACTGAACCCTGCTATACATACCCTGACACCCCTTCCAATATTTAGGTGTGGTGTGTATATTCTATTTTTGGATTTATATACTACACAGGCTGCCTAATGGGGGTGCAATATATTATACAGACTGCCTAATGGGGGTGCATTATACTATACAGGCTGCCTAATGGAGGTGCATTATATTGTACTGACTGCCTAATGGGGGTGCAATATATTATACAGACTGCCTAATGGGGGTGCATTATACTATACAGGCTGCCTAATGGGGGTGCAATATACTACACAGGCTGCCTAATGGGGGTGCAATATATTATACAGACTGCCTAATGGGGGTGCATTATACTATACAGGCTGCCTAATGGAGGTGCATTATATTGTACTGACTGCCTAATGGGGGTGCATTATACTGTACTGACAGCCTAATGGGGGTGCATTATACTGTACCGGCTGCCTAATGGGGGGTGCATAATACTATACAGACTGCCTATGGGGGTGCATTATACTATACAGACTGCCTAATAGGGGTGCATTATACTATACAGGCTGCCTAATGGGGTTGCATTATACTGTACTGGCTGCCTAATGGAGGTGCATTATACTGTACCGGCTGAATAATGGGGGGTGCATAATACTATACAGACTGCCTATGGGGGTGCATTATTCTATACAGGCTGCCTAATGGGGGTGCAATATATTATACAGACTGCCTAATGGGGGTGCATTATACTATACAGGCTGCCTAATGGAGGTGCATTATATTGTACTGACTGCCTAATGGGGGTGCAATATATTATACAGACTGCCTAATGGGGGTGCATTATACTATACAGGCTGCCTAATGGGGTTGCAATATACTACACAGGCTGCCTAATGGGGGTGCAATATATTATACAGACTGCCTAATGGGGGTGCATTATACTATACAGGCTGCCTAATGGAGGTGCATTATATTGTACTGACAGCCTAATGGGGGTGCATTATACTGTACCGGCTGCCTAATGGGGGGTGCATAATACTATACAGACTGCCTATGGGGGTGCATTATACTATACACACTGCCTAATAGGGGTGCATTATACTATACAGGCTGCCTAATGGGGTTGCATTATACTGTACTGGCTGCCTAATGGAGGTGCATTATACTGTACCGGCTGAATAATGGGGGGTGCATAATACTATACAGACTGCCTATGGGGGTGCATTATTCTATACAGGCTGCCTAATGGGGGTGCAATATACTATACAGACTGCCCAATGGGGGTGCATTATACTGTACTGGCTGCCTAATGGGGGTGCATTATACTGTACTGGCTGCCTGATGGGGTGCATTATACTATACAGACTGTCTATGGGGGTGCTTTATACTATACAGACTGCCTAATGAGGGTGCATTATACTATACAGACTGCCTAATGGGGGTGCATTATACTGTACAGGCTGCCTAATGGGGATGCATTGTATTATACTGGCTGCCTAATGGGGGTGCATTATATTGTACTGGCAGCCTAAAGGGGGTGCATTATACTATACAGACTGCCTAATGGGGGTGCATTATATTGTACTGGCTGCCTATGGGGGTGCATTATATTGTACTGGCTGCCTAATGGGGGTGCATTATATTGTACTGGCGGCCTAATCGGGGTGCATTATACTATACAGACTGCCTAATGGGGTGCATTTTACTATACAGACTGCCTAATGGGGATGCATTATATTCTACTGGCTGCTATGGGGTGCATTATACTGTACTGGCTGCCTAATGGGGGTGCATTATATTGTACTGGCTACCTAATGGTGGTGCATTATATTGTACTGGCGGCCTAAAGGGGGTGCATTATACTATACAGACTGCCTAATGGGGGTGCATTATATTGTACTGGCTGCCTATGGGGGTGCATTATATTGTACTGGCTGCCTAATGGGGGTGCATTATATTGTACTGGCGGCCTAATCGGGGTGCATTATACTATACAGACTGCCTAATGGGGTGCATTTTACTATACAGACTGCCTAATGGGGATGCATTATATTCTACTGGCTGCTATGGGGTGCATTATATTGTACTGGCTGCCTAATGGGGATGCATTATACTATACAGACTGCCTATTGGGGGTGCATTTTATTATACTGGCGGCCTAATGGGGTGCATTATACTATACAGACTGCCTAATGGGGGTGCATTATATTGTACTGGCTGCCTATGGGGGTGCATTATATTGTACTGGCTACCTAATGGGGTGCATTATATTGTACTGGCTACCTAATGGTGGTGCATTATACTATACAGACTGCCTAATAGGGGTGCATTATATTGTACTGGCTACCTAATGGGGGTGCATTATATTGTACTGGCGGCCTAATGGGGGTGCATTATACTATACAGACTGCCTAATGGGGTTGCATTATATTGTACTGGCTGCTATGGTGGTGCAATATATTGTACTGGCTGCCTAATAGGGGTACATTATACTCTACAGACTGCCTAATGGGGGTGCATTATACTATACAGACTGCCTAATGGGGGTGCATTATATTGTACTGGCTGCTATGGTGGTGCAATATATTGTACTGGCTGCCAAATAGGGGTACATTATACTATACAGACTGCCTAATGGGGGTGCATTATACTATACAGACTGCTAATGGGTGTGCATTATACTATGCAGACAGCCTATTGGGGGTGCATTATACTATACAGACTGCCTAATGGGGGTGCATTATATTATACAGACTGCCTATTGGAGGTGCATTATATTGTACTGGCTGCCTAATGGGGGTGCATTATATTGTACTGGCTGCCTAATGGGGTGCATTATACTATTCAGACTGCCTAATGGGGGTGCATTATACTATGCAGGCTGCCTAAAGGGGGTGCATTATTCTGTACTGGCTGCCTATGGGGGTGCATTATACTATGCAGGCTGCCTAATAGGGGTGCATTATACTGCACTGGCTGCCTATGGGGGTGCATTATACTATACAGGCCTATGGGTAGAGCATTATACTATACAGGCCTATGGAGAGTGCATTATACTATGCAGGCCTATGGGGAGTGTATTATACTATACAGGCCTAAGAGGAGTGCATTATACTATGCAGGCCTATGGGGAGTGCATTATACTATACAGGCCTATGGAGAATGCATTATACTATACAGGCCTATGGGGAGTGCATTATACTATACAGGCCTATGGGGAGTGCATTATACTATGCAGGCCTATTGGGAGTGCATTATACTATACAGGCCTATGGGGAATGCATTATACTATACAGGCCTATGGGGAATGCATTATACTATACAGGCCTATGGGGAATGTATTATACTATATTGAGGACTATCTGGCACATTATACTATATGGAGGCTATCTAGGGGGCCATCATATAGTGTGGGGATTACAGTGAAGGGGCCATCACACAGTGTTGGGGCCATCAAGCAGTTTGGGGGCTACTAAGGGGTCAGTATACTGTGTGGGGGTACATTACAGTGAGGAGGCATCATGTTATGTATAAGAGAGCATTATGCTGTGTATAGGGGAGCTGTACAGGGGGGAGACTTGGAACAAAATGTGGGTACTGTTTTCTAGGGCACTTGCACCCGGCATTACTGTATTCTAGAGGGTTGCTTTAGAATTTAGAGGGCACAGAGAACCACACAGCAGGTGCAGTAATAGGGTCACATACAGCGGCAGCATTGGGGTACCAGTAGGATGAGGAGTTTGTGCAGGTTGAGAATAGATGGTGATGGCTGGAATATGAGAAGTGTACTGTGTCTTTGTCGTAATCTCTGCAGACGAGTCCTGGGTGGAAGAAGTTGTGTCGGTCTGGGCCAGATGGAAAAGACGGGAAAAATGAACGATTCCATCAGAAAGAATGTCAGCGGTAAGTCACCATCTGTAACTGTACTTTGATCTGTTATATGTTCTGCAGGGCTGGTATCTACCACTGACCATATGGCGGTAATATCCATGTTGCTCTTTGTATAGAGATTATTTTCAGCAGCGGCGTGGTCATCTGCTGAGGTTCTTCTCCACTATTAGGCTATGTGCACACGTTCAGGATTTGTCCCGTTTTTTTCACGATAAGAACGCATAAAAAATGCATACATATGCATCCTATCATTTAGAATGCATTCTGCAATTTTTGTGCACATGATGCGGTTTTTTTTCCGCTAAAAAAACGCATCGCAGTAAAAAAAGTAGCATGTTCATTAATTTTGCGGATGTTTCGCGTTTTTCCCACTATTTAATGCATTGGGAAAAAACGCGAAAAGAACGCATGCGGATTTCTGGCAGAAATGTCCGTTTTTTGTCAGGTAATTTCTGCAAGAAATCCTGAATGTGTGCACAAACCCTTAGGGTACCGTCACACAGTGAAATTTCCATCGCTACGACGGTACGATTCGTGACGTTCTAGCGATATCGTTACGATATCGCAGTGTCTGACACGCAGCAGCGATCAGGGACCCTGCTGAGAATCGTACGTCGTAGCACATCGTTTGGAACTTTCTTTCGTCGCTTGATCACCCGCTGACATCGCTGGATCGTTGTGTGTGACAGCGATCCAGCGATGTGTTCGCTTGTAACCAGGGTAAACATCGGGTAACTAAGCACAGGGCCGCGCTTAGTAACCCGATGTTTACCCTGGTTACAAGCGTAAACGTAAAAAAAACAAAACAGTACATACTTACATTCCGGTGTCTGTCCCCGGCGTCTCAGCTTCTCTGCACTGTGTGAGCGTCTGCCGGCCGGAAAGCGAGCACAGCGGTGACGCGGTGACGTCACCGCTCTGCTTTCCGGCTATGGCGCTTACACAGTGGAGAGAAGCTGAGACGCCGGGGACAGACACCGGAATGTGAGTATGTACTGTTTGTTTTTTTTACGTTAACGCTGGTAACCAGGGTAAACATCGGGTTACTAAGCGCGGCCCTGCGCTTAGTAACCCGATGTTTACCCTGGTTACCCGGGGACTTCGGCATCGCTCCAGCGCCGTGATTGCAAAGTGTGACCGCAGTCTACGATGCTGGAGCGATATTCATACGGCGCTGCGACGTCACGAATCGTGCCGTCGCAGCGATGGAAATTTCACTGTGTGACGGTACCCTTAGGGGGTGTCACCGAGATGTAATCAAGGTTACCTGGTTAGGGGCCCACTCAGAAGCTTCGCCCCCCCCCCCCAAACCAAAATCCTAGCTACGCCTCTGATACTGTATAATTCTTCAACTGAGTTAATTCCAAACCAGTATTATATGGTACACTAACAATTAGAAAGAATAAAGTGGGCTATGTTGTAAGAGCCGACAATCATGACAAAGACATACTGATAGGGAATTTAGATTGTGAGCCCCATCGGGGACAGTGATGATAGTGTGTGCAACCTGTAAAGCGCTGCGGAATATGTTAGCGCTATATAAAAATAAAGATTATTATTATTATCATGATGTCCCATGTAGTGACAGTCACTGTTGTATACAATAGATACAACGGAATCAGGCCAAGCATTTTAATAATCTAGAGGCTATGATTTAGGTTTAGGGGGTCGGCTGTTAGAATGCCCCTGACCTTAGGGTACCGTCTCACTATACGATTTACCAACGATCACGACCTGCGATACGACCTGGCCGTGATCGTTGGTAAGTCGTTGTGTGGTCGCTGGGGAGCTGTCACACAGACCGCTCTCCAGCGACCAACGATGCCGAGGTTCGCTGGTAACCAGGGTAAACATCGGGTTACTAAGCGCAGGGCCGCGCTTAGTAACCCGATGTTTACCGTGGTTACCAGCGTAAAAGTAAAAAAACAAACAAACAGTACATACTGACCATCTGATGTCCGTCAGGTCCCTTGCCGTCTGCTTCCTGCTCTGACTGAGTGCAGCCGTACAGTGAGAGCAGAGCGCAGCAGTGACGTCACCGCTGTGATCTGCTCTCACTTTCCGGCCGGCAGACAGACAGAGCGGGAAGCAGACGGCAAGGGACCTGACGGACATCAGATGGTGAGTATGTACGGTTTGTTTTTTTTTACTTTTACGCTGGTAACCAGGGTAAACATCGGGTTACTAAGCGTGGCCCTGCGCTTAGTAACCCGATGTTTACCCTGGTTACCAGCGAACGCATCGCTGGATCGCTGTTACACACAACGATCCAGCGATGACAGCGGGAGATCCAGCGACGAAAGAAAGTTTAAAACGATGTGCTACGACGTACGATTCTCAGCAGGGTGTCTGATCGCAGTAGCGTGTCAGACACTGCGAGATCGTAACGATATCGCTAGAACGTCACGAATCGTGCCGTCGTAGCGATAAAAATGCCACTGTGTGACGGTACCCTTAGAATTAGGTGGCTATAGATCAAAATGTTTAAGTGGGGTTGTACAAAGTTTCAAGGTTACCCCCTATCCTTCTTTATTCTTTCCGCTCTCTTGTCCACCTTTATGTCCATTATTCCTTCTTATTTTCAGTGCAGTCATGTAGTGTATGTCTCCACATTTATCTAAAGAGGGATTTGGCTTCTCTCAGCCATCTGTCATAATTGTACATGACGCTGTGGTATCACAACATGCTGTGCTATGGAGTAGAGGAAAGTAGTTGTGGCTTCACTGTGCAGCAGTCTTATGCAGGGCCGATTATGGCTATGTGCACACTTTGCGGTTTTTGCTGCTGATCCGCAGCGTTTTTGGACGCTGCGGATCCGCAGCAGTTTCCCATGAGTTTACAGTACAATGTAAACCTATGGAAAACAAAAAACCCTGTGCACATGCTGCGGAAAAAACCGCGCGGAAACGCAGTGGTTTACATTCCGCAGCATGTCAATTCTTTGTGCGGAATCCGCAGTGGTTTGGCACCTGCTCCATGTTAAAAAAACGCAGGTGCCTAAAACCGCAGTGGAAACCGCACAAAAAAACGCGATAAATCCGCAGTACTTTTTGCAATGCGGATTTCAACAAATCCGCTGTGGAAAAATCCGCAGCAGAATCTGCAAAGTGTGCACATAGCCTATAGCTTCCCTGCCGCTTGAGACGAAAAATGAAATGGCGCCCCCTACCACTTTGTCTTTCTCTAACTTAATGAGCGAACCCATCACTCGATACTTGCTTAACAAGTAAATTATATAGCGCTATCATATTCCGCAGCGCTTTACAGACATTATCATTCGCTGTCCCCATTGGAGCTCACAATCTAGATTCCCTATCAGTGTGTCTTTGGAGTGTGGGGGTAAACCGGAGAACCCAGAGGAAATCCACGCAAACACGGGGAGAACACACAGATTCATTGCAGATGTTGTCCTTGGTGGGATTTGAACCCAGGACCCCAGCGCTGCGAGTGTTTACCACTGAGTCACTGTGCTGCCCTGTGGCTGGCGTTCATTGCAGATGATTATTTCTGCTTAAAAAAAAAGTTGAAAAAAATTAAATAAATATAAAAGTTCATATCACCCCCCTTTTGCCACATTTAAAACAAGAAAACAAAATAAAAAATACACATTTGGTATCGCTGTGTTCAGAAACACTCGAACTTTAAAAATATAAAAAGAATTAATCCGATCAGGAAACGGCGCAATGAGAAAAAAAAATCGAAATGCCAGAATTACAGTTTTTTGGATGCCACAACTTTGCAATAAAATGCAATAACAGGCAATCAAAATATTGTATCTTCCCCAAAATGGTGTAAAAATGTCAGCTCGCCGCACAAAAAATAAACCCCCACCCAGCCCCAGATCTTGAAAAATGCAGCCGCTCTGGGTGTCAGAAAATGGCGCTTTTTTTTTTTTTTAAACAAAATTTGGAATTTTCTTTCTCAACAATACGTCAGCTGGCAGATACCCCCCTTTGAGGTGGGCTCAGATGGTAAGCCCACCTCAAAGCCACGACATGTCAGCTGTCTTCAATGCTGTTTAACAAGCGGTGCTGGCCGCGCAGCCGGAAGTATGCGCACTGCTGACCCCCCCGTCACGTGATCGGGGGTCATCGGTGCGTTGCCATCACAACCATCTCTATGGTTGTTGATGGCAGATTGCTATGAGCGCCACCCTGTGGTCGGCGCTCATAGCAAGCCTGTAATTCTGCTGCATAGAGATGATCTGTGCATCACCTCTAAGCAGCAGAGGCGATCGAGTAGTGGATGCTTCTAGCCTCCCATGGAGACTATAGAAGCATGCCAAAATTAAAAAAAATGTGTTTAAAAATAAAAAAAATATAAGGCTATGTGCACACGTTGCTGAATTGCCAAGGAAATTTCCGCGGCAATTCCCTGCGGCGGGTAAAACACATGTGGAATTGGCATGCGTATTCACTAAACACTAGCATTTTGCAAGCGTAATTAGCTTGCAGAATGCTAGCGTTTTCCAAGCGATCTGTATCATCACTTGGAAAAATGATTGACAGGTTGGTCATACTTGTCAAACATAGTGTTTGACAAGTGTGACCAACTTTTTACTATTGATGCAGCCTTTGTAGCATCAATAGTAAAAAGATATAATAAAAAAATAAAAAATCGTGATATTCTCACCTTCCGGCGGCCCCCGCAGCCTTTCCTGCTATTTGCGTTGCTTCCGGCAACTCCCGTTCCCAGGGATGCCTCGCGACAATGACCCCAGATGACGTAGCATCACGTGAGACTGCTACGTCATCACAGGTCATTGTCGTAAGGCATCACTGGGAACAGGAGCTGCCAGGAGCATCGCTAAGGCCAGGGTTGGATCCGGGGGCCGCCAGAAGGTGAGTATATAACTATTTTTTTTTTTAATTCTTTACCATCCGCACATGATCCGCTTACTTTGCGCATGGTGGGCATAGCCCCATGCGGGAAGTAAGTGGATCAATGCATTCCTATGTGTGTGGAATCGCCGCGATTCCGCACAAAGAATGAGCATGCTGCGTATTTTTCCGCGATGCAATTCCACCGCGGAAAAATACGCAGCATTAGCACAGCATTGCGGAATCCCACTGGATTCAATGGGCGGTGTTGTGTATGTATTTTTGCAGGCAAAAACGCGGCAAAAACGCATACAATCCGCAACGTGTGCACACACCCTAAAAGTTCAAATCACCCCCCTTTCGCCCCAATCAAAATAAAACAATTAAAAAAAATCAAATATACACATATTTGGTATCGCCGAGTTCAGAATCCCCCGATCTATCTGCAGCGCCCCAGAGTCCTGGTCGTTGCAGTATTGTCGCTCTTCCACCAGGGGAAGTGATGGTACGTCTGATGGCACTAAAGGAGTTCACCTGACCAGGTATCACAGTCACACACTACACTTCACACTCCAACCACCAGGGGGAGCAAAGGGTTCTATGTATTAGGCCACTCCTCACACTCGGGTAAAACTGGGGGTTGGATAGGAAGTTAGAGGAGAACGCTACTGGGTGAGACCCAGGAAAGACCTGTCAGGCAGACAGGGAGAGAAGGAGGAACATCTGAGCTGCAGACAGAGGTCCCTGTCAGGGGTGGGATCCTGGCAGAGACTGAGCGAGAGATAGAACGTTACGGAGCTGCGCCTGCACCCCATTGCGGCAGCATCCTAAGAAAGAACAAGAAGCGGAGTATATTGTGGAGAAGTGAGAAACGAGATCACAGCACAAGGAGATAACACCGGGAGGAGTTCTGCCTTAAGATCGGCAACATCCTTCTGAGGCGCGTAGCCGGTGGCCGGAACACCGAGGGAGTAATAGGCTCTACGCATTACTTCAAACTACGGCAGGACAGTTAATTCCAAGTTGGCTGCCCAACCTTTAACCTAATGAAGACAACGGAGGCAAATTGTGGGAGAGGGGCGTCTCTAGGGTCCCTATAAAATAGCTCCAGGCCTACCCCGTCATACGGGTCGTCCTATCCATATCATCTGGGGGACGTAGAGAGAGAATATCAGAAACATACACGACAGTTGTGAGGACTATCCAGTGGTGCTCAGCAGGGAGGTACTACAACACACAGGTGCAAGTAGGAAGGCTACTGATTTCAACCTGCAAAGGGAACTCTGGATGTGCCTTCGGACCGGCCGGATTCAGCCAGCCCTGTTAGCAGTGCTCGGGATTGTGGATGCTGAAGTCTACAGTAAAAGGTAAAGAGACTGCAACCCTGTGTCCTCGTTATTTACTGCGACCTACACCATCATCATCTACCTTACTGGGAAGCCCTGGGGACATACTTCACCTGTGGGAAGGTATACCATCTAACTGCCATTCCATCACCCCAGTGGACCCCAAGCAGCGTCGGTCATCCTGACCGAATACCACAGGTGGCGTCACGAACACCGTACAAACAACTAACTACACCTTTAATTGGACGCCGCTTAGCAGGGCCACGGACCGGGTCGGGCCACCGTGACATCCCCAGAACCGAGACAGAAGGGACCCGGTACCGAGTTGTGAGGACTATCCCGTGGTGCTCAGCAGGGAGGTACTACAACACACAGGCACAAGTAGGAAGGCTACTGATTTCCACCTGCAAAGGGAACTCTGGATGTGCCTTCGGACCGGCCGGATTCAGCCAGCCCTGTTAGCAGTGCTCGGGATTGTGGATGCTGAAGTCTACAGTAAAAGGTAAAGAGACTGCAACCCTGTGTCCTCGTTATTTACTGCGACCTACACCATCATCATCTACCTTACTGGGAAGCCCTGGGGACATACTTCATCTGTGGGAAGGTATACCATCTAGCTGCCATTCCATCACCCCAGTGGACCCCAAGCAGCGTCGGTCATCCTGACCGAATACCACAGGTGGCGTCACGAACACCGTACAAACAACTAACTACACCTTTAATTGGGCGCCCCTTAGCAGGGCCACGGACCGGGTCAGGCCACCATGACATCCCCAGAACCGAGACAGAAGGGACCCAGTACCGAGTACCCCACTGCCCTGCGCCTGGGGGCAATCCATATCAATAAAAAAAAAGGATTAACCTGATCGCTAAACGGCGTAGCGAGAAAAAAATCAAAACGCCAAAATAAATTTTTTTGGTCACCGCGACATTGTATTAAAATGCATTAACGGGCGATCAAAAGATCTTATCTGTACAGAAGTGGTATAAATAAAAACGTCAGCTCGGCATGCAAAAAATAAGCCCTCAGCCAAATCGAGATCATGAAAAATGGAAACGCTACGGGTATCGGAAAATTGCTCAATTCTTTTTACTTTTTTTAGCAAACTTTGGAATTTTTTTTAACACTTAGATAAAAGAGAACCTAGACATGTTTGGTGTCTATGAACTCGTAATGACCTGGAGAATCATAATGGCAGGTCAGTTTTAGCATTTAGTGAACCTAGCAAAAAAGCCAAACAAAAAACAAGTGTGGGACTGCACTTTTTTGCAATTTCACTGCACTTGGAAATTTTTTCCCGTCTTCTAGTACACAACATGCTAAAACCAATGATGTCGATCAAAAGTAAAACTTGTTTTGCAAAAAATAAGCCCTCACATGGCCATATTGACAGAAAAATAAAAAAGTTATGGCTCTGGGAATCATTTTACAGCCAGGAGCTCTGCTAATGCATTTGTGCTCCTGTCTGTAAAATGTTGTGAATGAATGGAAAGCAGGGGAATGTCCTGTAGTTACCTTGAGTCGCGGTAATACGCCCTCTGCTGGATGTCCTCATATGAACTCGAGCCTGGGAAAAGTTCCCACGCTCGAGTTCATATGAGGACATCCAGCAGAGGGCGCATCACCGCGAATCAAGGTAACTACAGGACATTCCCCTGCTTTCCATTCATTCCCCGGGGTTTTACAGCCATGAGCACAACTGCATTAGCAGAGCTCCTGGGTGTAAAATGATTTAACCCCTTCAGATGGATTTACATCGTGGGACTTGACTGTAACGACGGAAGGTATGGGATATTGTTGATTTTTTCTTTTTCTTTTATTACAGAATGAGGGTCCTCAGGTGGATTACCAGTATAATAAAATATTAAAACACCCTGTGTCTTTATTTCATTAAAATACTTTTCAATAATGTGTGTGTGTTTTATTACCCATTTCGTACTACTGGATTAATAATGGATAGGTGTCATAATTGACGCCTCTCCATTATTAATCTGGCTTAATGTCACCTTAAAATAGCAAGGTGACATTAACCCTTTATTACCCCATATCCCACCGCTACAGGGGAGTGGGAAGAGAGAGGCCAAGTGCCAGAATAGGCGCATCTTCCAGATGTGCCTTTTCTGGGGTGGCTGGGGGGCATATGTTTTTAGCCAGGGGGGGCAATAACCATGGACCCTCTCTAGGCTATTAATATCTGCCCTCAGTCACTGGCTTTACCACTCTGGAGGAGAAAATTGCGCGGGAGCCCACGCCAATTTTTTCCGCAATTTAACCCTTTAATTTAATAGCTAGACACACCAAATTTTACACACAGACACTTCTTACATTAGTAAATAGGAATATGTAATAAAAGAAGGGATATGAGATGGTTTACTGTATGTAATCCATGTCTCATATCATGTCGGGTTTGGGAAGGAGATAGCAAAAGCCAGCAATTGAATTACCGGCTTTCATGCTATCTAGCGCTGAATTAAATATAAATATATATATATATGTGTGTGTCTCACTGACATTATATATATATATATATATATATATATATATATATATATATATATATATATATATATATATATATATATATATATATATATATACCTATTCTATGTGTAGACATTTATTCTACCTATTCTATTCTGTCAGTGTGATTTTACTGTACACCGCACTGAATTGCCGGCTTTTCTAGAGAACACCGCTGCGTAGTTCTCGCAAGTCACACGCATGGTCCGTGTGTAATCCGTAATTTTCTCGCCCCCATAGACTTTCATTCGTGATTTTTTTTGCGCAATACGGTGACAAACGCAGCATGCTGAGATTTTCTACGGCTGTACAAGACCGTATAATACGGATCAGTAAAATACGGCAGATAGGAGCTGAGCCATAGAGAATCATTGTACCGTATGCAATCCGTATTTTCTGCACCTCTCATACGTCCATAAAACTCGCTAGTGTGACGCCGGCCTAAAGGATCGGAGCACAGAGTACTGACACTCGGCTCAGGGTTGCAGCACAGCTGGAGCTGAGGGTCATTAGCATATTGCATCCGATGTGATTTGTTAGTGGGACCCCGGCCACATACTGATATTATTTTTTTTTAACAGAGGAATTCTGTCCCCTAAGAAACAAATGAAAGTGGACAATCCCTTTAATAACTATTTGCGCCAATTGTCACTTAAGGACATTATTCCACAAAACTGGTATAGTAGATTTATTTTTTCATAGGGGAAAATCACTGATGAAACACTGATGGTGAAAACAGACATACTGACCCAATACTGAAGAAAGGAGTGCTCAACAGTTACGCCAAGCAGGTAGCACAAGAGCATTCAGCTAGAAGATTGACTGCAGCGGTCATGTTCAGTTGTTGTGATATCATCACCGATGCTGCCCGTCAACAAAGACCACGGGGCAGGGCTGGGGTGGAAGGTGTAACACTGACTTGGTTATTTATTTTTTTTACAGTGCAAGTCAAATAAAATGACAGTGGACAACCCCTTCAATTTACATGTGTGGCAATTACCACTTCTATAATGAAATGATACCAACAAACTGACATTATAGTATTTATATATCTTCCCATATAGGAAAATACTATATACCCCAACCCAACACGGACAAATCTCACCCACTCACCGCACGTACAGTAAGTAACATATCTCTTCATGCCCCACAACCCATATCAACAACATTATAAACCATATACTGTATATACTGACACCCCACAGATAAACTACATGTAAGCTGCAAAATGTATAAATGTCACATATGCAATCTATACAGCACAGTATATAGAGTACACACAGCACAGTAAGTATATACAGTACTGTCTACCACACAGTATATGTAAAGCGCTGCGGAATATGTTGGCGCTATATAAAAATTATTATATATATATATATATATATATATATATATATATATATACACACACACAGTATATACACTCTCTCTATATATACACACACTATATATACTGGGAGGCCCAAAAGTGGGTGGACAGTATGTGTAATAGGGTTATGTAGGGGGAGATTTATCAAACATGCCCTTAGCAACCAATCAGATTCCACTTTTCATTCTTCACAGACTCTTTGGAAAATGAAAGGTGGAATCTGATTGGTTGCTAAGGGCATGTTTGATAAATCTCCCCCTTCATAACCCTATTACACATACTGTCCACCTACTTTTGGACCACCCTGTCTATCTATATATACACACATACAGTATATACACTCTCTATATATACACACGCAATATATACAGCACCCACACAGTGTATAAAATACACACACAGTAAGTATATTCAGTACAACCCACACAGTGCATATATACACACACATGCAGTATATACACTACTTATTTATATGTATATATATATATATATATATATATATATATATATATATATATATATATATATATATATATACACATACACAATGTATACATCACCCACACAGTATATGTACACACTGTATACACAAATGGAGTGTAGACCCAGTATATACAATACATACAGTATACAGACACATATATACAGTATACACAGTGTATAAATACACACATACACATTACAGTCACTCACGCCTATAGGCCGCCCCTTACCTCAGCACACCCAGCACCAGGTCCCCTCAGCGCTTAGGCTCCGCCCCTCACTGCTTAGGATCCGCCCCCTCAGTGCTTAGGCTCCGCCCATCAATGCTTAGGCTCACCCCTCAGTGCTTAGGCTCCGCCCCTCCATGATTACGATAGGTTCCGTCCCTCATGAACCAGGAGGTTTGTCAGCTGTCTGCAGCTTGGAGCCGACGTGATGCAGGGCGTCCACCAGCCAGAGATAATGTCCTCCATGGCCCCACCATCCTCCTCACCTCCCTGCTGCAGCTGCTCCTTGTTCAAAAACTGTTACCTGAGGGGGGGAGTGTGGAGCCGGAGAGAGGAGCCACCTGGGTACCCTATGTGCCTGCTCTGCCAAAGCCAGGCTGCCTGTTGTGCTGGTGCAATAAAGTTTGGGGTCCTGACATCTCTGTGTGCCGGGGCCCCTGGTACTTTCAGAAGCTGATTTCTATATGCAGTGACTTAGGCCGGCGTCACACTCAGCGTATGTAAATACGCTCCGTAGTTTACGGCCGTAATACGCAGAAATGTTCCCAAAATAGTGGTCCGTATGTCATCCGTAGTCAGGGTATGTCAGCGTATTTTGCGCATGGCATCCTCCGTATGTAATCCGTATGGCATCCGTACTGCGAGATTTTCTCACAGGCTTGCAAAACTGACAGCTAATGGATTTTTCGGCTCAAATGTTCGTTAAAACATATATACAGTATATATATATATATGTCATTGAGACACACACACACATATATATCTATAATATAACGGTGGGAGCGTCACTCTGTCCGAAGCCTTCATAGACTGCGCAAGCGCGACGCACCGCGCCTGCGCAGTCTGGACCAGAGTGACGCAGCCGAACTTACTTATCCCCCCCCTAATATACCAGCCATTGGGGGCTCTGTGCTCTGCAGCTCCAGTCAGGGTAGCTGTAGGGACCAGCGGAGCAACAGGACCTTCGATGATGTCACCACCAGCATGTGACCAGTGACGCGAGTGGGCGGAGTCAGCCCTCGCTGTGCTGGCTGCAGGGGTGCTGTATCTATTATAGCCAGAGCCGCACTCAGGCAGTAAGTACAGCCGCCCGCACTCAGCACAGCCGCCCGCACTCAGCAGAGCCACGCACAGCCGCCCGCACTCAGCAGAGCCACGCACAGCCGCCCGCACTCAGCACAGCCACGCACAGCCGACCGCACTCAGCACAGCCACGCACAGCCGACCGCACTCAGCACAGCCGCCCGCACTCAGCAGAGCCACGCACAGCCGCCCGCACTCAGTACAGCCACGCACAGCCGACCGCACTCAGCACAGCCACGCACAGCCGCCCGCACTCAGCACAGCCACGCACTGCCGCCCGCACTCAGCACAGCCACGCACAGCTGACCACACTCAGCGCAGCCACGCACAGCCGCCCGCACTCAGCACAGCCACGCACAGCCGCCCGCACTCAGCACAGCCACGCACTGCCGCCCGCACTCAGCACAGCCACGCACAGCTGACCACACTCAGCGCAGCCACGCACAGCCGCCCGCACTCAGCACAGCCACGCACAGCCGCCCGCACTCAGCACAGCCACGCACTGCCGCCCGCACTCAGCACAGCCACGTACAGCCGCCCGCACTCAGCACAGCCACGCACAGCTGACCGCACTCAGCACAGCCACGCACAGCCGCCCGCACTCAGCACAGCCACGCACAGCCGCCCGCACTCAGCACAGCCACGCACAGCCGACCGCACTCAGCACAGCCGCCCGCACTCAGCAGAGCCACGCACAGCCGCCCGCATTCAGCACAGCCACGCACAGCCGACCGCACTCAGCACAGCCACGCACAGCCGCCCGCACTCAGCACAGCCACGCACTGCCGCCCGCACTCAGCACAGCCACGCACAGCCGCCCGCACTCAGCACAGCCACGCACAGCCGCCCGCACTCAGCACAGCCACGCACTGCCGCCCGCACTCAGCACAGCCACGCACAGCCGCCCGCACTCAGCACAGCCACGCACAGCCGACCGCACTCAGCACAGCCACGCACAGCCGACCGCACTCAGCACAGCCACGCACAGCCGACCGCACTCAGCACAGCCACGCACAGCCGCCCGCACTCAGCACAGCCACGCACTGCCGCCCGCACTCAGCACAGCCACGCACAGCCGCCCGCACTCAGCACAGCCACGCACAGCTGACCACACTCAGCGCAGCCACGCACAGCCGCCCGCACTCAGCACAGCCACGCACAGCCGCCCGCACTCAGCACAGCCACGCACTGCCGCCCGCACTCAGCACAGCCACGTACAGCCGCCCGCACTCAGCACAGCCACGCACAGCTGACCGCACTCAGCACAGCCACGCACAGCCGCCCGCACTCAGCACAGCCACGCACAGCCGCCCGCACTCAGCACAGCCACGCACAGCCGACCGCACTCAGCACAGCCGCCCGCACTCAGCAGAGCCACGCACAGCCGCCCGCATTCAGCACAGCCACGCACAGCCGACCGCACTCAGCACAGCCACGCACAGCCGCCCGCACTCAGCACAGCCACGCACTGCCGCCCGCACTCAGCACAGCCACGCACAGCCGCCCGCACTCAGCACAGCCACGCACAGCCGCCCGCACTCAGCACAGCCACGCACTGCCGCCCGCACTCAGCACAGCCACGCACAGCCGCCCGCACTCAGCACAGCCACGCACAGCCGCCCGCACTCAGCACAGCCACGCACTGCCGCCCGCACTCAGCACAGCCACGTACAGCCGCCCGCACTCAGCACAGCCACGCACAGCTGACCGCACTCAGCACAGCCACGCACAGCCGCCCGCACTCAGCACAGCCACGCACAGCCGCCCGCACTCAGCACAGCCACGCACAGCCGACCGCACTCAGCACAGCCGCCCGCACTCAGCAGAGCCACGCACAGCCGCCCGCATTCAGCACAGCCACGCACAGCCGACCGCACTCAGCACAGCCACGCACAGCCGCCCGCACTCAGCACAGCCACGCACTGCCGCCCGCACTCAGCACAGCCACGCACAGCCGCCCGCACTCAGCACAGCCACGCACAGCCGCCCGCACTCAGCACAGCCGCCTGCACTCAGCACAGCCACGCACAGCCGCCCGCACTCAGCACAGCCACGCACAGCCGCCCGCACTCAGCACAGCCACGCACAGCCGCCCGCACTCAGCACAGCCACGCACAGCCGACCGCACTCAGCACAGCCACGCACAGCCGACCGCACTCAGCACAGCCACGCACAGCCGCCCGCACTCAGCACAGCCACGCACAGCCGCCCGCACTCAGCACAGCCACGCACTGCCGCCCGCACTCAGCACAGCCACGCACAGCCGCCCGCACTCAGCACAGCCACGCACAGCCGCCCGCACTCAGCACAGCCACGCACAGCCGCCCGCACTCAGCACAGCCGCCTGCACTCAGCACAGGCACGCACAGCCGCCCGCACTCAGCACAGCCACGCACAGCCGACCGCACTCAGCACAGCCACGCACAGCCGACCGCACTCAGCACAGCCACGCACAGCCGACCGCACTCAGCACAGCCACGCACAGCCGCCCGCACTCAGCACAGCCACGCACTGCCGCCCGCACTCAGCACAGCCACGCACAGCCGCCCGCACTCAGCACAGCCACGCACAGCTGACCGCACTCAGCACAGCCACGCACAGCCGCCCGCACTCAGCACAGCCACGCACAGCCGCCCGCACTCAGCACAGCCACGCACAGCCGCCCGCACTCAGCACAGCCACGCACAGCCGACCGCACTCAGCACAGCCGCCCGCACTCAGCACAGCCACGCACTGCCGCCCGCACTCAGCACAGCCACGCACAGCTGACCGCACTCAGCACAGCCACGCACAGCCGCCCGCACTCAGCACAGCCACGCACAGCCGACCGCACTCAGCACAGCCACGCACAGCCGCCCGCACTCAGCACAGCCACGCACTGCCGCCTGCACTCAGCACAGCCACGCACAGCCGCCCGCACTCAGCACAACCACGCACAGCTGACCACACTCAGCACAGCCACGCACAGCCGCCCGCACTCAGCACAGCCACGCACAGCCGCCCGCACTCAGCACAGCCGCCTGCACTCAGCAGAGCCACGCACAGCCGACCGCACTCAGCACAGCCGCCCGCACTCAGCAGAGCCACGCACAGCCGCCCGCATTCAGCACAGCCACGCACAGCCGACCGCACTCAGCACAGCCACGCACAGCCGCCCGCACTCAGCACAGCCACGCACTGCCGCCCGCACTCAGCACAGCCACGCACAGCCGCCCGCACTCAGCACAGCCGCCTGCACTCAGCACAGCCACGCACAGCCGCCCGCACTCAGCACAGCCACGCACAGCCGCCCGCACTCAGCACAGCCACGCACAGCCGACCGCACTCAGCACAGCCACGCACAGCCGACCGCACTCAGCACAGCCACGCACAGCCGCCCGCACTCAGCACAGCCACGCACTGCCGCCCGCACTCAGCACAGCCACGCACAGCCGCCCGCACTCAGCACAGCCACGCACAGCTGACCGCACTCAGCACAGCCACGCACAGCCGCCCGCTCTCAGCACAGCCACGCACAACCGCCCGCACTCAGCACAGCCACGCACTGCCGCCCGCACTCAGCACAGCCACGCACAGCCGCCCGCACTCAGCACAGCCACGCACAGCTGACCGCACTCAGCAGAGCCACGCACAGCCGCCCGCACTCAGCACAGCCACGCACAGCCGACCGCACTCAGCACAGCCACGCACAGCCGCCCGCACTCAGCACAGCCACGCACTGCCGCCCGCACTCAGCACAGCCACGCACAGCCGCCCGCACTCAGCACAACCACGCACAGCTGACCGCACTCAGCACAGCCACGCACAGCCGCCCGCACTCAGCACAGCCACGCACAGCCGCCCGCACTCAGCACAGCCGCCTGCACTCAGCACAGCCACGCACAGCCGCCCGCACTCAGCACAGCCACGCACAGCCGCCCGCACTCAGCACAGCCACGCACAGCCGCCCGCACTCAGCACAGCCACGCACAGCCGACCGCACTCAGCACAGCCGCCCGCACTCAGCAGAGCCACGCACAGCCGCCCGCACTCAGCACAGCCATGCACAGCCGACCGCACTCAGCACAGCCACGCACAGCCGCCCGCACTCAGCACAGCCACGCACTGCCGCCCGCACTCAGCACAGCCACGCACAACCGCCCGCACTCAGCACAGCCACGCACAGCTGACCGCACTCAGCACAGCCACGCACAGCCGCCCGCACTCAGCACAGCCACGCACAGCCGCCCGCACTCAGCACAGCCACGCACAGCCGCCCGCACTCAGCACAGCCACGCACAGCCGCCCGCACTCAGCACAACCACGCACAGGTGACTGCACTCAGCACAGCCACGCACAGCCGCCCGCACTCAGCACAGCCACGCACAGCCGCCCGCACTCAGCACAGCCGCCTGCACTCAGCACAGCCACGCACAGCCGCCCGCACTCAGCACAGCCACGCACAGCCGCCCGCACTCAGCACAGCCGCCTGCACTCAGCACAGCCACGCACAGCCGCCCGCACTCAGCAGAGCCACGCACAGCCGCCCGCACTCAGCACAGCCATGCACAGCCGCCCGCACTCAGCACAGCCACGCACAGCCGCCCGCACTCAGCACAGCCACGCACAGCCGACCGCACTCAGCACAGCCGCCCGCACTCAGCAGAGCCACGCACAGCCGCCCGCACTCAGCACAGCCACGCACAGCCGACCGCACTCAGCACAGCCACGCACAGCCGCCCGCACTCAGCACAGCCACGCACAGCCGACCGCACTCAGCACAGCCGCCCGCACTCAGCAGAGCCACGCACAGCCGCCCGCACTCAGCAGAGCCACGCACAGCTGACCGCACTCAGCACAGCCACGCACAGCCGCCCGCACTCAGCACAGCCACGCACAGCCGCCCACACTCAGCACAGCCGACCGCACTCAGCACAGCCACGCACAGCTGACCGCACTCAGCACAGCCACGCACAGCCGCCCACACTCAGCACAGCCTCGCACAGCCGACCGCACTCAGCACAGCCGCTCGCACTCAGCAGAGCCACGCACAGCCGCCCGCACTCAGCACAGCCACACACAGCCGCCCGCACTCAGCACAGCCATGCACAGCCGCCCGCACTCAGCACAGCCACGCACTGCCGCCCGCACTCAGTACAGCCACGCACAGCCGCCCGCACTCAGCACAGCCACGCACAGCTGACCGCACTCAGCACAGCCACGCACAGCCGCCCGCACTCAGCACAGCCACGCACAGCCGCCCGCACTCAGTACAGCCACGCACAGCCGACCGCACTCAGCACAGCCGCCCGCACTCAGCAGAGCCACGCACAGCCGCCCGCATTCAGCACAGCCACGCACAGCCGACCGCACTCAGCACAGCCACGCACAGCCGCCCGCACTCAGCACAGCCACGCACTGCCGCCCGCACTCAGCACAGCCACGCACAGCCGCCCGCACTCAGCACAGCCACGCACAGCTGACCGCACTCAGCACAGCCACGCACAGCCGCCTGCACTCAGCACAGCCGCCCGCACTCAGCACAGCCGCCCGCACTCAGCACAGCCACGCACAGCCGCCCGCACTCAGCACCGCCAGGCACAGCCGCCCGCACTCAGCACAGCCGTGCACAGCCGCCCGCACTCAGCAAAGCCGCCCGCACTCAGCACAGCCACGCACAGCCGCCCGCACTCAGCACAGCCGCCCACACTCAGCACAGCCACGCACAGCCGCCCGCACTCAGCACAGCCACACACTGCCGCCCGCACTCAGCACAGGCACGCACAGCCGCCCGCACTCAGCACAGCCACGCACAGCTGACCGCACTCAGCACAGCCACGCACAGCCGCCCGCACTCAGCACAGCCACGCACAGCTGCCCGCACTCAGCACAGCCACGCACAGCCGACCGCACTCAGTACAGCCGCCCGCACTCAGCAGAGCCACGCACAGCCGCCCGCACTCAGCACAGCCACGCACAGCCGACCGCACTCAGCACAGCCACGCACAGCCGCCCGCACTCAGCACAGCCACGCACTGCCGCCCGCACTCAGCACAGCCACGCACAGCTGCCCACACTCAGCACAGCCACGCACAGCTGACCGCACTCAGCACAGCCACGCACAGCCGCCCGCACTCAGCACAGCCACGCACTGCCGCCCGCACTCAGCACAGCCACGCACAGCCGCCCGCACTCAGCACAGCCACGCACAGCTGACCGCACTCAGCACAGCCACGCACAGCCGCCCGCACTCAGCACAGCCACGCACAGCCGCCCGCACTCAGCACAGCCGCCTGCACTCAGCACAGCCACGCACAGCCGCCCGCACTCAGCACAGCCACACACAGCCGCCCGCACTCAGCACAGCCACGCATAGCCGCCCGCACTCAGCACAGCCACGCACAGCCGACCGCACTCAGCACAGCCGCCCACACTCAGCAGAGCCACGCACAGCCGCCCACACTCAGCACAGCCACGCACAGCCGACCGCACTCAGCACAGCCACGCACAGCCACCCGCACTCAGCAAAGCCACGCACAGCTGACCGCACTCAGCACAGCCGCCCGCACTCAGCACAGCCACGCACAGCCGCCCGCACTCAGCACAGCCGCCTGCACTCAGCACAGCCACGCACAGCCGCCCGCACTCAGCACAGCCACGCACAGCCGCCCGCACTCAGCACAGCCACGCACAGCCGCCCGCACTCAGAACAGCCACGCACAGCCGACCGCACTCAGCACAGCCGACCGCACTCAGCAGAGCCACGCACAGCCGCCCGCACTCAGCACAGCCACGCACAGCCGCCCGCACTCAGCACAGCCACGCACTGCCGCCCGCACTCAGCACAGCCATGCACAGCCGCCCGCACTCAGCACAGCCACGCACAGCTGACCGCACTCAGCACAGCCACGCACAGCCGCCCGCACTCAGCACAGCCACGCACAGCCGCCCACACTCAGCACAGCCACACACAGCCGACCGCACTCAGCACAGCCACGCACAGCTGACCGCACTCAGCACAGCCGCCCGCACTCAGCACAGCCTCGCACAGCCGACCGCACTCAGCACAGCCGCCCGCACTCAGCAGAGCCACGCACAGCCGCCCGCACTCAGCACAGCCACGCACAGCCGACCGCACTCAGCACAGCCATGCACAGCCGCCCGCACTCAGCACAGCCACGCACAGCCGCCCGCACTCAGCACAGCCACGCAGTGCCGCCCGCACTCAGCACAGCCACGCACAGCCGCCCGCGCTCAGCACAGCCACGCACAGCCGACCGCACTCAGCACAGCCACGCACAGCCGCCCGCACTCAGCACAGCCACGAACAGCCGCCTGCACTCAGCACAGCCGCCCGCACTCAGCAGAGCCACGCACAGCCGCCCGCATTCAGCACAGCCACGCACAGCCGACCGCACTCAGCACAGCCACGCACAGCCGCCCGCACTCAGCACAGCCACGCACTGCCGCCCGCACTCAGCACAGCCACGCACAGCCGCCCGCACTCAGCACAGCCACGCACAGCTGACCGCACTCAGCACAGCCACGCACAGCCGCCTGCACTCAGCACAGCCGCCCGCACTCAGCACAGCCGCCCGCACTCAGCACAGCCACGCACAGCCGCCCGCACTCAGCACCGCCAGGCACAGCCGCCCGCACTCAGCACAGCCGTGCACAGCCGCCCGCACTCAGCAAAGCCGCCCGCACTCAGCAAAGCCGCCCGCACTCAGCACAGCCACGCACAGCCGCCCGCACTCAGCACAGCCGCCCACACTCAGCACAGCCACGCACAGCCGCCCGCACTCAGCACAGCCACACACTGCCGCCCGCACTCAGCACAGCCACGCACAGCCGCCCGCACTCAGCACAGCCACGCACAGCAGACCGCACTCAGCACAGCCACGCACAGCCGCCTGCACTCAGCACAGCCACGCACAGCCGCCCGCACTCAGCACAGCCACACACAGCCACCCGCACTCAGCACAGCCACGCACAGCCGCCCGCACTCAGCACAGCCGCCCGCACGCAGCACAGCCACGCACAGCCGCCCGCACTCAGTACAGCTGCCCGCACTCAGCACAGCCGCCCGCACCCAGCACAGCCGCCCGCACCCAGCACAGCCGCACTTGGGCAGTAGAGCCGAAGAGAGAAAGATGGGAGCAACATATGGCAGAATGGAAACAGGAACAGGCAGAATGGGAGCAGCACATTACAACAGAATGGGGGCACAGGATGGGAGCAGCACATGACAGAATGGTTGTGCAGGATGGGAGCACATGACAAGATGGGGGCGCAGGATGGGAGCACATGACAGGATGGGGATGCAGGATGGAGCAGCACATGACAGAATGGTTGTGCAGGATGGGAGCAGCACATGACAGAATGGGGGTGCAAGATGGGAGCAGCACATGACAGAATGGGGGCGCACACATGACAGGATGGGGGTGCAGGATGGGAGCACATGACAAGATGGGGCGCAGGATGGGAGCACATGACAGGATGGGGATGCAGGATGGAGCAGCACATGACAGGATGGGGGCGCAGGATGGGAGCAGCACATGACAGAATGGGGGTGCAAGATGGGAGCAGCACATGACAGAATGGGGGCGCACACATGACAGGATGGGGGTGCAGGATGGGAGCACATGACAAGATGGGGGCGCAGGATGGGAGCACATGACAGGATGGGGACGCAGGATGGAGCAGCACATGACAGGATGGGGGCGCAGGATTGGAACAGCACATGACAGAATGGGGGCGCAGGATGGGAGCAGCACATGACAGAATGGGGGCGCACACATGACAGGATGGGGGTGCAGGATGGAGCAGCACATACCAGGATGGAGACCATATACCAATATAAATGCTCGCCACCCGGGTGTAGAGCGGGCTCAATAGATAGTGTGTATATATATATATATATATATATATATATATATATATATATATATACTGTAATTATAATTAATTCAGCGCTAGATATCCTAAAAGCCGGTAATTCAATTGCCGGCTTTTCATTTCTCCTTCACAAACCCGACAGGATATCAGACATGGTTTACATACAGTAAACCATCTCATATCCCTTTTTTTTTTTGCATATTCCACACTACTAATGTTAGTAGTGTGTATGTGCAAAATTTGGGCGCTGTAGCTGCTAAAATAAAGGGTTAAATTGCGGAAAAAATTGACGTGGGCTCCCGCGCAATTTTCTCCGCCAGAGTGGTAAAGCCAGTGACTGAGGGCAGATATTAATAGCCTAGAGAGGGTCACCCTGTGTCGTTATTTCATTAAAATACTTTTAAATAATGTGTGTGTGTTTTCTTAACCATTTCGTACTATTGGATTAATAATGGATAGGTGTCATAATTGACTCCTCTCCATTATTAATCTGGCTTAATGGCACCTTACAATAGCAAGGTGACATTAACCCTTCATTACCCAATATCCCACTGCTACACGGGAGTGGGAAGAGAGTGGCCAAGTGCCAGAATAGGCGCATCTTCCAGATGTGCCTTTTCTGGGGTGGCTGGGGGCAGATGTTTGTAGCCAGGGGGGGCCAATAACCATGGACCCTCTCTAGGCTATTAATATCTGCCCTCAGTCACTGGCTTTACCACTCTGGCGGAGAAAATTGCGCGGGAGCCCACGCCAATTTATTCCGCGATTTAACCCTTTATTTTACAAGCTACAGCGCCCAAATTTTGCACTCACATACTACTAACAGTAGTGTGGAATATGCAAAAAAAAAAGGGATATGAGATGGTTTACTGTATGTAAATCATGTCTCATATCATGTCGGGTTTGTGAAGGAGAAAGAAAAAGCCGGCAATTGAATTACCGGCTTTTCTATAGAACACCGCTGCGTATTTTTCGCAAGTCACACTGCTGGTCCGTGTGTAATCCGTATTTTTCTCGCCCCCATAGACTTTCATTAGCGATTTTTTTGCGCAATACGGTGACAAACGCAGCATGCTGCGATTTTCTACGGCCGTACAAGACCGTATAATACGGATCAGTAAAATACGGCAGATAGGAGCTGGGACATAGAGAATCATTGTACCGTATGCAATCCGTATTTTCTGCACCTCTCATACGTCCGTAAAACTCGCTAGTGTGACGCCGGCCTTAGGCTGCGTTCACATTACGGTTCTGACACGTTTGTTGCTGTATCGGGGGCTTATTTCTAAATCCCCGAAAAACAAATGGGGATGAAATCCTCGAAAGAGCCATTCACAATGATGAGACAAATGGCCTTTCCAGCAGTGTCCTTTTTTTTTCTTTTTTTTTAGAATGAAACAGCGTCTACGACTGTTAAACATCTCTGCTCTGTATTAGTATGCAGGTACTGAGTGTGTCACCACGGAACAGACAGACCAACAGTTGAGGGGTTTATTAACAGGAATCAGGTTCTCCTCACAGGGAGGAAGCAATGGAATATAACTAGCAACAAAACAATGCAAAAATATGAGAGTTAAACAGTGTAACAGATTTAAGCAGGATTTCTTGAGAAAAGAACACTTATCAGTCTGATGAGGACTTGCTTGAAGGGTCGTCTTCTCCAACGTAGGCGCCGAGAAACAGCGGCTCTTGTCGTCCTTCTGTTGTCCGTGGGCTGAGTAGTCTCTAGGAGCCTGCTGCCTGGGGTTTCGTGAGTTAATGTGATATACACTGGCTCTCAGTCTTTAGCTTTTACAGCACAGTCTATCCCGGGAAAACGAAGGTCAGTCTATTATTAAGTCTCTCACCAGGAATCAGGGGCTCTGCACTGGTACCGTGGGTACCAGGGGTCACAGTCTCTGTACTGATACCGCGGGTACCAGGGGGTCGCAGTCTCTACATGGGCCAATGTCTCTACACGGGTCTCTAAGCGCCCCTCTCCAGTCACAGCAGAGTCCGCTTTCATGTACTCACAAGATGCAGTCTTTCTGGGCAATCTCTCTGTATTTGTCCTCTGACCGGGAGCTCTCTCTCCCGGAGCGTAGCTGCACCCTGCTCTGACTGCTACTCTGCTCCTTGCGCGCGCCTTTCCCACTCTCTGCCCGGCTCCCTTCCTGTCCCAGTCTCTAAGTCTGCCCCCTGGGGAACCTGCAGCACAGCTCAATGGTTCCAGGCATAGAGCCGAGAAGGTAACCGCCACGGACTCTTCTTGCGCTTCACCTCCTTACATTCCCCCCTCTTTCTGCTCACCATTCCACGGGCGAGATTTTCAGGAGTTCCTGTTGGCAATCTTCCAGTCCTTGCACAATCTGCTGCCAGATGAACTCATCCTGAATATAGCGAACAGGGGGTACACCAGCCGTTGAACGTTCAGAGCATCTCAAATCAGCAGGGGCAGTAGTGTCAACTGCTGTGGGAGGAGTTGAGGTTTCCTCCGATACATTGGTAGTTTCAGGCACCAGCCCTGTTTCTGGGTTCCCTGGGAGAGATTGGGAGTCTTCCTCGTCTTTCACATCTACATTGATCACTGGCGCAGCCGGTGGGGGCGCTGGAGCCAATTGGACTGATTCAGGATCTCGAGACAAACAGGGATGCAACATATTTGTGTGCGGGTGAGAGTCCCCTCTTCTGTTTCAGGTTGGACCTCATAAACGGGACCCCCGTTGCCAAGCCGCCGCTTCACTCAGTACGGCCTTTTCTCCCACAGGTACTCTAGTTTGTTGTGTGGGCGCTTTTCCCTCACTAAGACTCGGTCTCCAGGCTGCAGGGCTGTCCCCTTTTGAGGAGGTACCTGGGGATGCTCCAATTCTTGCAGCCGATTCTGCACTAGACGTTGAATTGTCCGCAGCCGACGACGATGTTCTTGAACCCAGGAGTACACCCTTCTCCGTGGGTAGTCCTCCTCGAGCTCCAGCTCTGCCAGCCCCTTCCCGGGTCGGCCAAAGAACAAAGAGTAGGGGGTGAAACCGGTGGTGCTGTGTTTCCGATTGTTATACGCCCACACCAATTCAGGGACGGACTCAGTCCACTTCGCCTTCTGGTCCTCTTCCAGGGTCCTCAGCATTTGAATCAGAGTGCTGTTAAATCTTTCACAAGCCCCATTCCCCTGTGGATGATAAGGGGTGGTCCGGGACTTATCGATTTTGTACAGCTGGTGCAGCTCCTCCATCACTCTTCTGAGGAAGCAGGCTGCTTGATCAGAATGGATGCGCTTGGGACACCCGTACACCTGTATGAAGTGTTTGCAAATTGCGTGAGCAGCAGACTCGGCAGTCTGGTCCCGCGTGGGCGTCACTACGGCAAATTTAGTAAAGTGGTCTATCATCACTAAACAATGCTCATAGCCTTGGTGTGCTGGTTCAATTGTCAAGTAATCTATTGCCAGTAGGTCCATGGGGCCAGAAGACCTCACCGTCTCTGTGGGGGCTCGTTGTTCTGGTGGTTTGACCAGCTTACAACTTCTGCATTGCTGACATACTTTCTCCACAATGTTCCTTAAGTTGGGATGATAAAATAGCCGCTGTAACCACTGGAAAGTTTTTTCTGGCCCAAAGTGTGCTCCTTTCTCATGTGCTTCCTTAGCCACCTGATCTATCAAGGATGAGGGAATCACCGTCTGCCATACAAGACTGAGTTCTGTTTGCAGGAATACCTTCCGGTATAAGATACCATCCCGCAACTGGAGTCTCTCCCACTTGGGTGGCATCTTCAGTACTTCAGGTGACATGGACCTCCTCTCGTGCCGATTGGGCATTTGTTCAGACACGACCCACCTTCTCAACTGAGCTAGCTCCGGATCCTCCTGCTGCACTCGGACCCACTCATCGTGGGGCTGCTCCAGCAAATTCACACAGGCCTCTTCCTGTTCTATTTCCCACGTCGCTGCCACCATCATGGCAGTCTCTCCAAAACCTGGAACCTCCACATCTTCCAGTTCGTCATCCTGGCTGGGTGCTGGTTTGCAATAGTTTACTCGGGAGAGGGCATCCGCATGAACATTCTCAGCTCCTCTGGTATACGAAATTCTGTATCTGAACTTGGCCATTCGGGCTACCCAACGTTATTCTAGGGCCCCTAACTTGGCATTCTCGAGATGGGCCAACGGATTGTTATCGGTGCATACATGAACTTCTGAGCCAGCCAGATATTCTGCGAACTTCTCAGTCATTGCCCACACCAGCGCCAACATCTCCAGCTTAAACGAACTGTAGTTTTCTGGATTCTTTTCCGAGTCATGCAAAGACCGACTGGCGTATGCGATGACGCGCTCTTTCCCGTCCTACATCTGCGATATTACGGCCCCGAGGCCCTGCAGGCTCCCATCAGTGTGCAAGATGAAAAGTTGTGTAAAGTCAGTGTAGGCCAGCACGGGGGCCTCCGTCAAAGCCTTCTTCAAACCCAAGTATGCCTCCTCCTGACGCTTCCCCCACTGTATGTTCCTGTTTTTGGCGCAAGAGGGCACTCCCCTCAACAACTTCTGGAGTGGATTAGCAAGGTGGGAAAAGTCTTTTACGAAGCGTCTGAAGTATCCTGTGAGTCCCAGGAACGCACCCACATCTTTCACAGTTTTTGGAGTTGGCCACTCTTGTACCGCAGCGATCTTCTCCTGGGAAGGCCTCACCCCCTCAGCGGAGACAATGTTTCCCAAGTATTCAATCTCGGTATGGAAGAGGTGACATTTCTGGGATTTCACTTTCAAGCCATACTTCTGTAGCTGACTCAGAACTTGCTCTAGTCTCTGTAGATGCTCCTCAAAGGTGGGGGCAAAGACAATGATATCATCCAAATAAATCAAAGTGGCTTCAAAGTTCAGGTCTCCCAGACATCTCTCAATGAGTCGCTGAAATGTTCCTGGGGCGTTTGTTAGCCGAAGGGCATCCGGTCGAACTCATACAGTCCCATCGGAAGGATGAAAGCCATCTTGGCTCGGTCTTGCTCAGACATGGGCACCTGCCAGTAGCCGCTGGCCAAGTCTAACGTGGAGAAATATCTGGCATTCCTTAGTGCCGTCAGGGACTCCTCTATCCTGGGCAGTGGGTACGAGTCCCGCACTGTGCAAGCGTTGAGACGGTGATAGTCCACACAGAACCGCAAGGACCCATCTTTCTTTCTCACCAAGACTATAGGGGCAGCCCACGGGCTCTGACTCTCGCGTATAACTCCCTTCTTCAGCATGTGTGACAGCATTCCCTTCACCTCCTGGTACATATGTGGGGGTATTTGGCGGTACCGTTTCCGGATTGGTGCCACATCCCCGGTGGGTATCTCATGGGTGATGGCCGTGGTACGTCCAAAGTCATCTTCATCTTTGGCGAACGCCTCCTGAAATTTCCCCAATACGGCTTCCACCTGAGGTACCTGCTACGGAGTAAGTTCTGAGAGCTCCGCCCTCATGCATTCCAGTATCTGGCGCCCTTCTTGCAGTAATCTGGGGTCCGGAGCTCCCTCTGCTTTGATGGTCCCCAGCCACGGATCTTCTGGCCTTGCGGTCAGTTGTACCGCCTCAGTTGGGACCAACTCATCTGGGAGGCCCAGGACTTGGGCGACTTCGCTCCAAGGGGGCAAAGTTGTATCTGTCTCCCCCAAATTTATGCAGCGCACAGGGACAGTTCCATCCCGCACGATAGCCAGGGACCGCGCGACCAATATTCCTGACAGCAGCTGGTCGGCTCTGCTGGGCTCAATTTGGACTTCGACCCCTTTCAGCGGGATGCCGGCTCGTATAGGCAGAGGAAGCACCGTCTGCCCAGGGGGCAACACTCGATTGACTGAGGCGGGGGCGACGACTTTGCCGAGTTCCTTTCTGTCGCTGTATGCTTCCCGGACCTGGGTGGTCCGTATCAGTTGTTGAAAGACCCTTCTCTGGGGGGTTTGGTCGCTCCGTTGTTGCAGGAACTGTTCCGGGGACTCGTTGAAAACCAGGCTTTCGAGGTCTTTTAACACATTCATGCCCAGGGTCACGGTATGGTCTTTAGCTACCTCTCCATCCACCAGTACCACTCCTCTTCTCCCGAGGTCTTTTCCGCAGACCTCTATGTTCATCCATACCACCCCTGCGGCCGGGATGGGCAAGTGATTGGCCGCCATAAGTTTGATCACAGGGCCCCATTCGGGCCGTAGCGCCTCTGTGAAGTGACTGCGGAAATATCTCTCAGGCATGGTGGTCACTTGTGAGCCGGTGTCTATCAAGCACCACACTGCTCTTCCATTGATTTATGCCCAGACCAGAGGGCACGTGGAAACAAGGCTGTGGGGACTTTTACTACTCCTCCTCTGTTCTTCACGCTCTGAGCGGTGCACCTCGAGCTCAGAGCTACCTAGTTTAAAGGAGGGCGCGGGGATTGTCGGCTCTGCCGGGGACACCATCGAGCAATGTGGCCGGATTCTCCACAAGTGTAGCATGTAAGAGGGCTTCTCCTCCTGGTAGTTTCACTCTCCCTTCAGGGGGCAGCTTCTCTGTCTCGCACCAGAGGGCCGGGCACTTGTGCCAGAGTTCTTCTGGAGGCCGCCATTTCTTAACGGAACTGTCTAATCTCCATTCTCAGGTCCTCCACCCACTGGGGGATATTGTCTGCGGTGGTGGTTACCTCCTCGCTCTGCACCCTTCCCACCAGCCCCGTCACTCCCTGTTCTTGTTCTCGCACACGCACCTCACTGCCAACCTCAGAGAAAGTCATGTCTGGCTTTACTCGCATGCGCTCTCGCAGTGCCTGTTTCATCATTGCGTCATGCAGTCCCGTCACCAGCTGATCTCTGAGCACCACATCAACTGACCCAACCCCTACACCGTCCTTTCGTCTGATAGCAGTGTGAAGCTCTTGTAGGGCGTTCATGAATTGGGTCACGGTCTCCCCCTCCCAATGTACCCGGTGAAAAAGTCGCATGCGAAGTTCCCCTACGTCAGTGGGGTCCCCATGCGTCTCCTCAAGTATGCTCAGCACTTTGTCCAGGGTATCTCTCTCCCGGGGGGGAACTATGCATGACAGAATCCCGCGCCTCCCCCTCCAGGGCCATCAATGCAATTTCTGCCTCCAGGGCTGTTGTCATGGGATGCATCCGCATCATTCCCCGGATACACTCTGTCCAACTCCACAGCATTACATTGTTCCCAGTGAACCTTGGCAAATTATTCAACATGGCTCCCAGGGAAATGCTAGACCTGACAAGTACTGAGTATGTCACCACGGAACAGACAGACCAACAGTTGAGGGGTTTAATAACAGGAATCAGGTTCTCCTCGCAGGGTGGAAGCAATGGAATATAACTAGCAATAAACCAGTGCAAAAATATGGGAGTCAAACAGTGTAACAGATTTAAGCAGGATTTCTTGAGAAAAGAACACTTATCAGTCTGATGAGGACTTGCTTGAAGGGTCGTCTTCTCCAACGTAGGCGCCGAGAAACAGTGGCACTTGTCATCCCTCTGTTGTCCGTGGGCTGAGTAGTCTCTAGGAGCCCGCTGGCTGGGGTTTCGGGAGTTAATGTGATATGCACAGGCTCTGAGTCTTTAGCTTTTACAGCACAGTCTATCCCGGGAAAACGATGGTCAGTCTATTATTAAGTCTCTCACCAGGAATCAGGGGCTCTGAACTGATACCGTGGGTACCAGGGGTCACAGTCTCTGTACTGATATTGTGGGTACCAGGGGGTCGCAGTCTCTATACAGGCCAATGTCTCTACACGGGTCTCAAAGCGCCCCTCTCCAGTCACAGCAGAGTCCGCTTTCATGTACTCACAAGATGCAGTCTTTCTGGGCAATCTCCCTGTATTTGTCCTCTGACCGGGAGCCCTCTCTCTCTCCCGGAGCGCAGCTGCACCCTGCTCTGACTGCTGCTCACGCTGCTCTGTTCCTTGCGTGCGTGCCTTTCTCGCTCTCTGCCCGGCTTCCTTCCTGTCCCAGTCTCTAAGTCTGCCCCCTGGGGAACCTGTAGCACAGCTCAATGGTTCCAGGCATAGAGCCGAGAAGGTAACCGCCCCCGGACTCTTCTTGTGCTTCACCTTCTTACAGAGCCACAAGCTGTGACAGCAAAGTAAAGGTATTCCCAGCCTTATATAACGCTTTTGAGCAGTGGGGTCACTTGATGCTTGTGAGCCTCAGTGCAAGATCTCCAACAGGACCCCCATCTATCATAGGTTTTTATTAACATTGGACTTATTATATAGGAGAGAGAGACTTTTTTGGGCCACCTAAGCTCCAGGGCGCAGGAGTGGCTGCAACCCCTGCATCTATTGTATTTATGCCCCTATGTTTGAGATGTAAGGTGGCCAGGGTGGTAGTCGTGGCAACGGGATGTAGTGTTCCCACACCCTGGGACCCTATTAATGAAATACAATGTTCTTTGTACCATATATTTTATCAACCTGATGATCCAACAGTAATATGTGCTGCCAGCAAAATGAAAATCCGTCTGTATCACTTATTGCTAACCGAAGCAGTGAAACAGAAAAAGCACAAAATTCTTATTAACCAATAAAAATCATTTTTTATTATTAAATAATTTTAAAATATAGACACCATTACAATAATAAGTCATAAACCCTACACCTCAGATGTGAGGGACTGATCAACTACTGATCTCTTTAAACACAGAGTATATACAATTAATACAGACAGTATTAACAATAACATTAGCTGGACAATGGGATATGCCTTAACCCCTTGATTCACGTGGTATCAAAAGCCATAATCAATGAATACACGGAGGGGTATGCCAAAGACCCTAGCCAGCTTAGAATGAATCCCTACTACCGCAACAATCAATATCTTAGACTTCCATATTAACCTCCAACAACCGGAGGCAACCTGTCCTATGTTGTCAGAAACGGGGAAAGCAAATAACCGCTGTACTTACAGTGTGTGAGAAGAGTGTCCAGTCCCTCTACCCTGACGCGCGTTTCGTCCACACTTCTTCAGGGGGTGTCCACCTGCGTAATTCTCCAGCCTGGGGCCCCTTCCTGCCATAGCAGCTTTATCCCCACAACCTGTGAACCGTCTGCTTCACTGCTCTCACACCTCGCCAGTGGGTAAGGCTGCCCCGGGCTCTGCTCTCTAATCAGGCTCTGCCCTAACTCGTCTCCACTGAACAACCCCATAATTCCTCCAGTAAATGTGTGGCTGTCTTACACCTTAAAGGGACATTGTTTATGTGAATCCCACCCCACATTGGGCAGATCCACAAAGCTTGCACGGTATTCCCAGACTGAGGGAGGGCTCAGACGTACTTAAAGGGAATCTATTATCACCTGGGACTGATATTACCTATTAATATGGGCATACAGGAAATAGAAATGTTACACTAGTCCTACCTGTATGCCACATACTAATGGTCTTGTTGTTGAGAAATCCTATATTCTGTCTTTATGCTAAACATTACTTCCTTGAAATCCCTGCCTCCTCTCCTCATCACAATATAACCCCCCTCCCATCAGCGTCAGTTACGGCCCCGGAATCTCGCACCTGCACCTTGCACTCCCTCAAAAATCCATATCTTTCCTCCCTTGTATGGGTGCTGCATTCAGGCATCTTCTGCGCAGGTGACTTCTGCATGTTCAAGGTTCTTTCCCCACTTCCTCCCATGTCATCGCTATGTACACATGGTTCCTAGTGATGACCATGTAGGGAGGAAGTGGGGAGAGCATCTTATCGGCGTGCACACCGGCGGACACTGGAGCGGAAGTCGCCGGCGCCTGCGCAGAAGATCCCTGAGTACAGTGCCCATAGTAGGGAGGATGAGGTAAGTATTTCTGAGGGAGTGCAGGGCGCAAGCACAGGATTCTGGGGCCATAACTGATGTGTATGGGAGGGGGTAGTATTACAATGAAGACAGGAGGCAGGGATTTCTTCGAAGCACAGCACACCCCGAAGCCTGGAAGAAATCATTAGCATAAAGACACAATATAACATTTCTCAGCAACAAGACCATTAGTATGAGTCATACAGGTAGGACTAGTGTAACATTTCTATCACCTGTATGCCCATATTAATAAGTCATATACGTCCTGGGGGTGACAAATTCCCTATAATACATCAAAAGTAATGTTGGTAATTTCACTGTATAGCCTATTTTCTGGCCTTCTTTTGCATCCAATACTGATGAAATTCTGGGCCTCTTTATGTGGGTCACCCTTGTCCCTTCCTATTAGAAGCCTCTCTTGTTCTCTTGAGTTCTTTCTTGTGATTTTTTGCAATCCAGTTTTGTTCAGTTTTTTTGCCTGTACGTAATATATTGACCACGACTGGACTGTTGTAAGGAATGTCATATGGGATCCTGACAATACTTTCCATTTCTGGCAGGGCCTCCAGTCTGGGGCCTCTCTCATTTCCTACCTGTGTAACAATAGATTGTGCCTTTAACAAAAGAGCAAAACAAAATGTAATTGTGTCCAACTGCTGGGGAAAAGTGATAGCCATTGTTTGCACAGCTGCCGGTGGATTGCGATATAGAATTAATGGAGTATTTGTTGTGTAGCACACTTATAGGTGGACGTGTCAGACATTACTCCAGGTGTCACAGGGAAATACAGGCATCTGATACTTTAAGTGAAAGGACTTGGAAAAAAAGATAAGCACATTTGTAAACCTGTCAAGGGTGTAAATTATCCATGCAGTGGTAATATACCAGCACGTTTGTGCATTGTGGTTTATGCAGGAATAAAAGTCTTCCAGCTAAATGTCATACAGTTGTTGTCGCAGGTCTCGACCTACTCTCTGATGAGTCCACTGTAGAGATGACGTCACGGCACCGGAGAGATAAGACACAGTACACCAGGGCTGTATCAAAAGTATCTCTAGTTTATTTAAGCTTACACACACTTTTTATGCATTCTTGTGTTGGAGGCGGATTCTCCATATATTGGCTAAGCGTCGGAGTGTATTACTCCCTTGCCTCCCTATGGTTTCGCAAACATATTTTTACACAGTACATTATTCGTTATTGTACCAAGGACATTCCCTGCTACAATTAGTTCTTCTGAATCAGCGATAACAGCACAATGAAGAATAGTGAATATTGACTTGTTTTCCTGACCTTTAGTAGCACTTATACAAAATGGAGGCAAGCAAGATAAAATGAATCCTGCTATAACATTCCCCCATTTTATTCACTATTCTGAATAAGCTGTACTGTTTCCTGGCTGTAGGATTTGATAGTATATATCATCATCAGCTGTGTGAGTGCAGAATTTCCCAGCGCGTACTACACCAAGGACAGAAAATACAGAGAAAACTGGAACGCAGCTACATGCCCCCTCCATAGCAGAGATAAGAAAATCACAGCATTCCTCAACACAGAAGAAAACAATAGCGCAGATGTTTGACTCCCCCCTCCCATCAGGTATTTTAGAAATTTCACACAGAAACGGAATACAGCAGTTCTCAGACTTAATTAATTTCTACAAAACCTTCATCACACAAATTCAAAGTCTTCTTCTTCTACTGAAACTGATTATCTAGCAGGGAGACCATCTGTCCCAAATTTTTAACTATTTGCTTTCCCGACACATTAATCTCAGTCACTTTCTCAGTTCCTTCTTGCACCACAAAACATCCAGTTTTTTTGTCATAGTAATAGACACCTTTCCTTTTTTTTTTTTCAACGTGACAAAAACAATCAGAATTCACTTCCTCTGTTGATCCTCAATTTGCTATATATCAACCACTCAACTTGAAGCAGGTAAATCTTTTACCAATCTTTCAATCACACTGATAACCATCAATCACTTACAAGTTTCCTTCTAATACTAGGCACCATATTTCACCTTCAACTTCCAACTTCAACTTACAATATTTCTTTCTACGGCAAAACAATATTGTTGCTTTAAACAAAACACAGATCTCCCAGTACATACAGAGATACACTTAAAAACTATTTTGAACACTATATATGCAATAAGGACTATCGCAACTATATGCAATAAGCTTTGTAAAATCCCAGCTACCCAGCCCCCAATCCCCTTAAACCAATTGGCTGGGTTTAGGAAAGGTAAAGTATCTGACCACCAGCTGTCTGACAGTAGTGTTCCACAACTGAACATTGTTCGTGGCATTGTTGGCAAGTGTGTCAGAACAATCAGTCCAGTCAAGCAGTTCCTCAGGTGACACAGGGATAGCTAGGAAGGGGATACTTGTGGCTGACGGTGAATGCGTACAGATCCAACAGTCTGATAAGGGCTGGGAATTTCTCAACAAGTCATCTATCAGTTTTCGGTGATGTTGCACAAACTTATTGTTCAAGGATGTTGGAGAATTTAGACTGTCCCATGCGATTAGATACTGTAGAGGGCGTAGAAAGCTAGCACTCGACTAATGTGGTTCACGGTGCCAGTGAAAAGGGGCCTTAGGTCCCATAAATCATAAAGTAGAATAATCACTGCACTCATATGGTTTTTTGTTTGCTTCAAGTGAAAAAGTTTATTTAGACAATAGTGGTGGTGAAGCGATATGTACAAAAACGTTTCGGCCAACTCGTGGCCTTGATCACAATATCGCCTATTGGGACGTTTCACTAGACTAGGTATACTGTGAGGCCGTGATGATTATTGTTATGGACACAGCTCCTACAGCCTAGACACGGACTGTGTCGGCCTGCTCCCACCAATCCACCCACGTTGGCTCCCTGTGCAGCATACCGAAATTATCTACCGACGGATCTCTATCCTCTCCTGTTTCTTTGGAGACACATAAAAAACGACACAGGAACCCTCCAGCCACATTTGGCATATTACATTTCTCATATGAGACAGCTATACCATCTAATACTAAACTAATACTACTGTGTACTTGGCTTGAGCTACATCAGCAATACACTGGTTCATACAACTGTGTCCATAACAATAATCATCACGGCCTCACAGTATACCTAGTCTAGTGAAACGTCCCAATAGGCGATATTGTGATCAAGGCCACGAGTTGGCCAAAACGTTTTTGTGCCTATCGCTTCACCACCACTATTGTCTAAATAAACTTTTTCACTTGAAGCAAACAAAAAACCATATGAGTGCAGTGATTATTCTACTTTATGTCCCATGCGATTACACATAATATCATGGAAATCGAAACCAGCCAAAACATTATGTTTCCTTTATCGGCTGTCGGGTTCTTTAACTCGCTTGCAGTGTGATGCGTGGATCCAATTAGGTTTTCCTTCGAGCTTGACAGCTGTGGCTGTGGTCAGGAGCACTTGATATGGTCCGTCAAATCTTGGTTCCAGGCTCTTCCGGACGTGCCGCTTTATCACTACCCAGTCTCCTGGCTCCAAGGGATGGTGCCCAGGAACCTTGTCTGGGTCTGGAAGAGAACTGAAGACAGTTAAATGCACTTTAGCAAGGTGTCCATGTAAGGCCTGCACATAGCTAGTCAAATCCTGGTACTTGAGCTGCAACTGTTGTGGAAAGAAACATCCAAGATTGGGGCCCCTGCCAAACAGAATCTCATACGGTGACAGTCCTGTCTTCCTGTTTGGGGTATATCTTACTGAAAACAAAGCTAGAGGAAGGCATTCTGTCCATGGTTTTCCAGTCTCTGCCATTGCCTTCTGGATTTTAAGCTTAAGAGTTCCATTTAGTCTCTCCACTTTTCCACTGCTCTGTAGATGGTATGGAGTATGCAATGCTTGACTTACCCCCAGTGCTGCCATTACCTCTGACATGATCTCTCCAGTAAAATGGGAACCCCGATCGCTTTCAATGACTTCAGGAACTCCCTACCTGCATATGATCTCAGCCATCAGTTTCTTCACCGTTGTCTTAGCCGTAGCTTTGGCAACTGGGTAGGCTTCTGGCCAACCTGAAAATAAATCAATGCAGACCAACACATACTCATACGTCCCTACCCTAGGCAACTGAATATAATCAATCTGCAGTCTCTGGAATGGGTAAAGGGGCCGGGGAGTGTGTTTGGATGGAGTTTTCACTGTCCTACCCTGATTATGTGTGGCACATATCATGCAGCTCTGTACCTGCCTTTCTGCGCAGGTGGAAAACCCCGGGGGCAATCCATTGTTTCTGTAGGGTGTCACACATGGCCGTCTTCGAGTGGTGCACATTCTCGTGCAGAACCTGTGCCATCATTGGGTACAGTACCTGTGGTAGGCAGACCTTTTCACCCCTCCCCCATAGTCCAGTGACGGTATCAGAGCAAGCCCCTATCTCTTGCCACCTATTTTTCTCCTCCTTACTTGCCTGTTCTTGTAACCGGGCTAAGATGTCTTTTGACACAAGTGGAGATGGTGGGGTGTCTAGGTGACGTACTTTAGAGGCTACAGGAGTGCTTGCTGCTTTCTTGGCAGCCTGGTCTGCCAGTGCGTTACCCTTTGCCTGTCCATCAGTGCCTTTGGTATGTGCCTTTACCTTTATGATGCCTGCTTGGGTGGGAAGCTGTAGTGCATTCATAAGTTGCTGGACTGTCTCAGCATGTTTAATGGGGTGGCCATTTGCTGTCAGGAAAGCCCTGGCTCTCCAGATAGGCCCATAATCGTGTGCAATGCGAAAAGCATACCTGGAATCAGTGTAGATATTTACAGTCTTACCTTCTGCTAGTTTGCACGCTTCTATGAGCGCCTTGAGCTCTGCTTCTTGTGCAGACATATGAGCTGGCATTGACTCTGCCTTGATTACCTCATGTTCTGAGACCACAGCATATCTGGTACAGAAGTGTCCTTGGTCATCTTGGTGATGGGATCCATCTACAAAAAGCTCAAAATCAGCATTAGGTATTGGCACACTAGAGACAGTAGGGAGACCAGCCGTTTCCTGAGACATCAATTCTAAACAATCATGTGGTTTGGAAACCTGATCTTGTTCTTCTGGATCCATTCTAGAAAGAAAAAGAGTGTCCTTTTCCATGTCACCTCCCCCATTTGGATCTATAGGAACTGGGAGAAGAGTAGCGGGGTTTAGGACAGTGCACCTTTTCAAAGTCACATTAGTAGGCATGAGAATAGCACACTGAAGACGCAGCTGTCTGGCCTCTGGCCATAGACAGGTGGCTAGGTTGTACTTGGTTAAGGATACTATGTACATCATGTGGGGTATGGACCGTCAGTGGGTAATCCAAAACAATCTCTGAAGACTTGTGTAGCAACAGCTGGACAGACAACACGGCCCGAACACAGGAGGGACTTCCTCTTGCCACTGTATCCAGGCGGCCGCTGTAATAAGCAACAGGTCTCTGTTTGTCTCCATGAAGCTGAGTCAGCACACCCGTAGCATGTCCTGCATTTTCATGAAGAAAGAGGTTAAAGGGAAGGGCATAATTGGGGATGCCCAAAGCTAGAGAGGAAACAATGCATAATTTCAGAGAGTAAAAACAGTCAAGTGCCTCTGGTGTAAGGCAGAAGGGGACAGGTAGCATTAAGATGGAGGCTGCATTAAGATGGAGGCAGACCGAATCCATGGACGACAGTAGGAAGTTAGTCCTAGAAACACACGGAGGCCCTGCAAATTCTATGGTGGCTGCATGTCCATGATAGCCTGTTTTCGCTCAGGGGTGAAGTGCTTTTTCCCTGGAGAGAGACAATGTCCTAGAAACACAACAGTACTTAAGCAAAACTGTAATTTTTGTTTGGATACCTTGTACCCCTGTTCATGGAGAAAAAAGACTAAAGAGATCGTGGCCATTTTACACAGAGAACGAGAAGGAGCACACAGCAATAGGTCATCAACATACCGAATGAGAACTACTCCTTTAACATGCCAGCCTTGTGATACTGACAAACTAGGTGCAATGGAACACTGAAAAAGGCATTTGCTAAGTTAATCACTGAAAAACAAATACTGTTAACAGTTATGTGTGCCAACAAGGTGTGAGGGTTAGGAACCAAGGGAGCAAGCAGTTCTGTTGCGGCATTGACTGCTCTGAGGTCATGGACCATTCTATAATTCACCGGCTCCCCAGGTCTAACCTTCTCCTTTACTGGATACAGGGGAGTGTTGCAAACGGACTGTGTAGGCACAACAACCCCTGATTCCAGCAATTTTTGTAACTGTGCGTCTATTGCAGCCTCCTGAGCAGCACTCAAGGGATACTGACGCAATAGGGGTGGTGCTGCCCCTGGTTTCAACTGTTATGGGAGGAACTTTTAGTTTTCCCACATCAGTTTTGCCTTTTGCCCACAGATCAGTGGGGAGTTGATCCAGGGCAGGTGCAGTGAGCGGATCACTTTCTGCAGTACTTGCAGCTGCATCCAGGGCCATAATCTTGCAGAGGGTACTGGGTTTAAGTTGAGGGGTCATAGTCACTGTTCGTCATCATGGTAAGTAATAACCGCCTGTAGTTTCCGTAAAACGTCAGCACCTAGCAAATTACATTGTCCCCTGGGGGCTACCATTAACTGAGTCAGAATGGTCTTCCCACAAATGGAGAGGGGAATGGTTTCCGTCATTTCCAAGGTCTGGGTTGGCGCATTGAAAGGTGTGGCCATGACAAAGTCGGTGGTGTCACGGAAGGATAATGGACAGTCTGAAAGTGTGATACCTGAGTTGTCAGCTCCTGTGTCAACCTGAAAGTCTGCTGTAGTTCCTCCTGGCAGGCTCACCTGTACTATACAGTCGGGGGTGGGGGGTAGCGTGATTAGAGGACACAGTTGCAGCCTGCCAGTTACCTATTCGTCGGTCTGGGGGGTAGCAGGGGTGGGAACCTTATCTGGGTATGGGTTTGTGCGACAATCTTTCCTAAAATGTCCTGGTTTCTTACATCTGTAACACAATCTAGGGCCCGTAGTGGGTCCTCCACGTCCTTCACCTCTCTGTGAGGGTCCACTCTTCTGAAAGTGAACCTTAGTTTTCTGCTTCTGTGAGTCCAAACTGACTCCATGTGCAATCTTAGCAAGATCGCCTGGGGGGCAGGATCTCCAATCTGGTCTACTTGCCATCACCTTCTCTCTCACATACTTATCAATCCCTTGCATATATGCATGACTTAACAAACGTGTTGCAGTTCTATCATCTTCACCATAACCCTTATCAGACCATCGTTGTTGCAACCTGTAGAAATAATCAATGGGGAGCTCCTTCGGGTCCTGTATACAGTCTTCTAAATGCACCGATACTTCCTCCTGTCTAATCTTACAGGCTTTTTCTAGTGCTTCAACAAAGTCAGACCCTGACCTGGCATTGTTAGATTCTCTGTCTTGGGGACCATTTCCCCCGGGTACATTTTAAATGTCTCAGCTGTCAGTCGGGTGGAAGGTGCTTCCCCCAGGGCTGAACGCACCAACTGTTGCACGTCCTGTCTGGTTGCCTGGTAAGTGTGCTGTATCACCCCACACTGTCTGGCAAAAGTCATAGGTCATTGGTTAATGTCTGGCAGCTGGGCAGTCAAAGACATCTGTTCTGTGGGAGACCATGGCTGATACCTACAGTACTAGCAACATGGTAAGTTGGAGGTCCACTGTCAGTTGCACCGTGTGGGTTTTCATGAAGTCATGCCATTTACCTGAATCTAATTCCCCTGAGGGGTGGAAGCCTCCTGCCTTCAAGAGCACACTAACCTGCTTCTGGGATTCCTTCCCTTCTGGACTATTCTGTGGACTAATTCTCTAGCACTATGGAACCCTGTACTTAGTTCCCAATTCTATTGCTAGTATACTGGACTCTGGACTAATTCTCTAGCACTATGGAACCCTGTACTTAGTTCCCAATTCTATTGCTAGTATACGTGCAGGCTGAAAACTTATCAGACGGACCTTTCCTCCTCACCTAGAGTAGGCTATGTCCTCCTACGATACGTGCAGGCTGAAAACTATCAGACAGACCTTTCCTCCTCACCTAGAGTAGGCTATGCCATCCTGCGTTAGTCCTATACATGCAGGCTGAAAACTTATCAGACGGACCTTTCCTCTCACCTAGAGTAGGCTATGTCGTCCTGCGTTAGTCCTATACATGCAGGCTGAAAACTATCAGACGGACCTTTCCTCCTCACCTAGAGTAGGCTATGCCATCCTGCGTTAGTCCTAAACCTAAACTATAGGTTTACTGTGCTTACAGGTTACTGTATTAGCTTGCTTCCAAGATTGATAACACAGATATATGAACAGACAAACAACAAACACTCCACGAGCACAACATACAAAGAGTCAATCATTTTAGTCTAACAGTGGAGTCATCAGTAACCACACAATGAGGGTTAACATCTGGGTTCAAGGGTACCTGAGCCGGGCAAAGCCCGTGATCTTACCTGGTCCCGGTCGACTAGAAGCAGGGGAAAACCCGTCCACAAGTGGAATGACGTAGGCAGAATATAATCAGTATTCTTACCCGTTGCACATGAAATGGTAGATACAGTCAGTTACCTCTAGCACTTGGTTGCTCCCAACACAGGAACAGCGCCCTCCGGATACACCACACGCCACACTTCAGATCCAACGTTAAACTTTTTAATATGGATGAGGTAAATGTAATAACAATTCCTGAGCTGCCCCTATTCAAAGATGCTGCTACATCGGCAACAGCAGCAGCAGCAGAAGCATCAGCTTCCAATCGGCTCCCAGGAGCTAATAATCTCTTGGTGGGCACTCACACAGTAATTGTGCCGGTTCCTACTGCCCTGCAGTCCTTCGGCAGCACTGTTTCCCCTCCAGGGGTGTATCCTGCTCCCAGTAATGGAACTTCCTGTTCCTGTGAGGCTGCTGACCCAGCCTACCAGGTTAACCCTTGCTATCCCTAATGTAAATATTATAATTACAACACAGTATATACAATACAAGGACATGGGATAAAAGAGCATCACACAAAACATACAGCATTAATAAAACAGTGAAATGTAGGCAAACCATCAGGGCACCGCTTGGGGGCACTCATGCCCAGCATATAGGAGAGAGGGAGCACTGAGGTTCTCTGCCACCTCCTTACAGCAGCATGCTGCGATTTTATACGCACGTCGAATACGCCTGAGAAAGAAATACAGTGATGTGAGCTGTCCCATAGATTAACACTGGTCCGAGTGCTATACAATATTTTCTCGCATAGCACTCGTCCGTATTCTATGGTAGTGTGACTCCGGCCTAAATGTTAAGTTAGGCAGACAGTCTAATATTGGGAATCCTAACAGTGTGTAACGGGGAAATGAGAGAAACAGGAAGAGAAATAAGTTGACACGTGACTGCTAAGCAAATCGCATACGAGTCGTCACGTGATGACAAGAAGTCGAGTGACACAAGACTCGCAATGTAAGCCTCCTGCATCATTTTAAATTTGCCCAGAAAAACCCCAGTAAAAGCTACATGTCTTTCATGCAAAATCTGTAGAAAAACATGATATCCTGCTCTCACACTCAAAACCAATAAAATAAAAAATACAAAAATTGAGCTTGGTTTAAGTTGGTACACACGCAGCACATAAACACATGTTCACATTGGCCATAAAGCACACAAAACCTACCAGAAACAAAATGAGCAAAACCCTGCTGTAACTAAATAAGCACTGTATTTTCCGCTTTATAAGATGCACCTGATTATAAGACGCACCAAGATTTTAGAGAGGAAAATAATGAAAAAAATTATTTTGAGCCAAATAGTGTGCAAAAACCTTTCATAAAATACAAAAATATTATCTGTGGATGTGTCTCTGTTATGGGGGATCTGTGAATTACAGTACAGTGCCTGCAGTACCGTATATTGTGACTACCACCCTCCTCATCCTCAGGAATACACTCACTTACTGCACACATGGATGTATTCTGAAAGATGAGGGAGGGGTCATCACATTTGCAATAAACACTTTGGAAACTACATTACAGTATATATTTACACTAAATATGGCTAGAGCCCCCATCATCCTTCAGAATATACCCATTGTTACAGTATATTCTGAAGGATGATGGGGTTGTTTGCTCATGTTTCCTAAAAGGGTCTCGGACTTGTGAGTACCCTAGTTGCAACATTAAATAGTGTGCAGGGACAGATATGTGATTGGAGGAGGCAGCTCAGCAACAGTTCCCTCCACCAATCACTATCCATCCCTGCAGAGGAGGACTATGTCCAGAACTGTGGAGGGTAAGACCTATTAGATAAAGTGGAGCTTTTCATGTCCCACTTCTGAATGTGGAGATAGTGTAGAGCAGCGATCCCCAACCTGTATCTCGGGAGCCACATGTGGCTCGTGGTCCCATGAATTGTGGCTCGCGGCTGTCTGTCAGCTTGGTGCATTAGCTCCAGTTCTTGCAAACAGATATGAAGGGCACATCAGAAAATGATGAATTTTGCGAGCAGCCCTGCACAGAAGAGCAGATCTGGATGCACATGTAATGTTCTTAGGGGTTTTGAGATGATTTAATTATGGTACGCTGGAGACAAGATGACACCACCTGTCAGAGGAGGTGTTTGAAGCTGGATGTGACAGTGTCTTGGGAGTGCTTTATAGGAGAATACTGAATGGGGGTGTTGTAGGAACCCCTGGATCTTAGTATACTGCTTTGGGGTGATTGCTTTTTTGTGGAACAGCTTTGGTTACCATTATTCCTGTAATGGGGGCTTTGCTTGCTACTATTGTGATGGGGGCTGGAGCTGAATGTGGCTCGCGACTCTCTCAGAGCTGAATGTGGCTTTCAAGGTCAGAAACGTTGGGGACCTCTGCTGTAGAGTATAACTCCAGCTTTGTAATTGGGCCATATAGTTGCTTGTTACAGTTCTGCTACAGACCATGGTCAAATGTAAGGTTTGTGCGTTTGCTACTGACATTTCTGTAGGGAGTAGGAAGACCTCGTCAAGCATCAAAGAGGAAAATTAAGAGAAATGTATACAAATATTACTAAAATACTGCTAACTGTAAGGTCACAATGTTTAAGATGTTAATCCAGGAAGAAAGTAAACACAAACAAACAAAATGAAATAAATGTGCAGGAGCAACTGCTGTAGACGAAATGCAAAAGCAAAAAAAGTGGCTGCAAAGTACATACAAATTATATATATTTATTCAGAATTACCTTACTGCCATGTTTACTATTCAATACCTATAAATGTGAGGTTCTTAGCGCACATTTTCATCAAATTGTGCGAGCCCATCTGCCAACGACAAGGCGACCTCTTCAGATGGGACCTACACTAACACTACACTAACTGGTAGTAATAAAGTCCCTATGTCTATTGTTGTTGATCCAGAAGAAGGCAAAAACCCTGGACACGTTTGGCCAATTTGTGACTCAGGGAAAAATTCCTTCTTGACCCCAGGAAAAGGCGATCAGTCCTAAAACCCTGGATCAAACCCTACTACTAATACTATGGTTATTATTATTCTTCTGCATTTATTATTACTTTGGTCATTTCTAAGTAATCTAATATGTCTACATTCTAATATTACAACTAAAATCATTACTATATGCTAAATATTATATTTGATTTCTCTTTTTTTCTAAAATGGTTGACCTAGAAGAAGGAATATCTATCTAATAACATTAAAATACTTATGTAATAACAGCTAAAATGAGTTATTTTATGATGTTTGTCTTTTTTCTTATTATAAATATTCTATCATTGCAGCTTTAAATACAGTATTGTTATGCTATTACTATAAACAGACTAGTGTAACTTTCTGCTATAAATATTACTACTGTGCTATGTATATGTGGTTGATCCAGAAGAAGGCAAAAACCCTTGGACACTTTCAGACAATCTGTGTCACAGGGGAAAAATTCCTTCTCAACCCCGGGAAAAGGCGATCAGTCCTAGAACCCTGGATCAAGCACCCTAATTCTATTAAAATAAATCTAATGTAATATTATTATCTTATTATAACTAACAATATTATCATTTTTATATTTGTATTCTATTTTTTATTTACTAAAATTACTACTTTTTGTTACTACTATGATAGCTAATATTACTGTTTTACCTACTAATATTAATAAGCTGCTGCAATAATAGTTTAATACTGTTCTTATTATTACTATCATTTTTTTTCATACTTACGTCCCAGTATTTGCTGTATATGATGTTATCGGCTGAGAGGTGCTAGCAGGATTGTCCAGATGATGTTCCTCTTTCCTCTCAAATACTGGTTGATGAACGATGAGATGTTACACTGCCTGGTCTTGCTTCTTGTGACGCTTATTCTGGTGCTCCTCCTGGTGCTCCTCCTGGCCTCTTTTTCTGGTGCCGATCTTAATTCTGATCTTGATCTCTTTCTTTTCTCCCGTCTTGTCTTCTTTCTGTTCTTCCTCATCTTCATCCAGGTCCTTACACAGTTCTTTAGCCATCATTGCCCATGCTTCTTGTTTTGTGATCTGCATCTTCCTGGATGGTGTAGGCTGCTCTTCATATTCATGCCTTGGCACATATTTCTTCTGGGCTGTTGGATTTGTCATCATGAGGAGCTAAGAAGACAGATTAAGTTAGTGATGTAATAAGCCATTCCTATACACCCCTTCATCTTTAAAAATAATGTCAGCGGTATAGTCGTCTTCTCACTAACCTCCATCTTGTAGAGAGATGACGGGAGAAGGTTCTCACAGAAGGCCAGTCTTCTTAGCGTCTCCTCCGGTGTGATATTAACTGAAGAAAAAACAACCAAACACTAGAATCAACCATAGCCGTACAAAGAGGGTGTGACAGAGCGGCACTACTGACCCCAATACGAGAAATCATCCCACTAAGTACAAAGAGGGGAAATGGCAGCAAAAAGAAGCTAGAAAAATGTGTTTTTCATACATGCAGGATACAAACATTCTGTGGACTTCACGGGCAGCAGTTTATTCACCTCTCTACCTATGAAGCTCCTGTTATGTTCAGAGAGGCGCTGTGAACCTCTGTTGGGGATCAGTTACGTTTTCTCGCATTTCTTACAGCAAACATCTGCAGTGCTATAGTTACCCCCCCAAAATACTGGAAATTGGACACATCCCAAAGATAAATATTCATGAAGCCATTGGGAGCCATATGACCACAGTACAGAGAATGGTCGTCTACCACAGTGTGAGCAATCTCACCTGATCCAACGCAGTCTGAATGGCCGCTCCACATGGTCTCCGTTGTAGTCTTCACTCCTATCAAAGTGTATCAAACTCCTATAAAACAGCCAGAACAGTCAGGTTAGCTCTTGGGTACTTGGTTCTGATTTCTTTGACTAGGGTGTACTGTTATTGGAAACTTTGGGAATTACTGTCTATATGTTTAGGGGTCATTGCTGGGGCAAAGGCAACATTAGGAAAATGTACAGGATATTGACTGTTATATATAAAATATTTGCCCTCCCCCATTAATATGTGGTGTATATGGAGCACTGTCTATCGTGCAGGGATTGTAGGAATAATAGACTTCAGGCCGTTTTCCGCGCTGCCGGCGCCGTTCCCTATGGAGGAGGGAGCTGTTGTTAAAGGGAACCTATCACCCCGTTTTTTAAAGATTAGATAAAAATAGTGTGAAATAGGGGCAGAGCTGGGCTTTACATTAGTGCCTTTTTGTTGCCTTTATTCCCCCGTTAGGCTGCCGAAATACCTGTGTGAAGTGGCCGTTTTGTCCTGTCACTCAAGTTGGTCTGGTCAGATGGGCGTGGTTACAGCGCTGTTTCTCCCCCAGAAACCTGCTCATCATTACGTTGGTGGCGTAGTGGTGTGCGCATGTCCAAAGCGAAGATCCACTGCCCAGGAGATTCAAAACAGCGCGGGCTTCGCTATTCGCCGTTTACCGGTGGGCGCGGCCATCTTTCCTGTGGCCGCGCGTGCGCAGATGGAGCGCTCTGCTGCCCGGGCTTCAGGAAAATGGCCGCGGGATTCCGCGCGTGAGCAGATTGAGACCCTTGGAACAACGCAATGTGATCGCGTTGTTCCGAGTGTCTCCTCCATCCTCCTCCCTGCAGGCCCCGGATCCAAGATGGACGCCTGTGTCCTTCCGGGTCCTGCAGGGAGGTGGCTTGCAAGCGCCTGCTGAGAACAGGCGCCGGCAAGCCTCCTGCACTGCCTGTCAGATCGCTGATCTGATACAGTGCTTTGCAAAGTGTCAGATCAGCGATCTGACGCTATAAAATGATGTCCCACCCTGGGACAAAGTAAAAAAAAAAAAAATTAACATCTGTAAAAAAAAAAAAAAAAAATTCCTAAATAAAGAAAAAATATATATATTGTTCTAATAAATACATTTCTCTATGTAAATAAAAAAACAATAAAAGTACACATATTTAGTATCACCGCGTCCCTAATGACCCTACCTATAAAACTGTCCCACTAGTTAACCCCTTCAGTGAACACAGTACAAAAAAAAAAAAACGAGGCAAAAAACAATGCTTTATCATCATACCGCCGAAAAAAAGTGGAATAACACGCGATCAAAAAGATAGATATAAATAAACATGTTACCACTGAAAACGTCATCTTGTCCCACAAAAAACGAGCCACCATACATCGTCATCAGTGAAAAAATAAAAAAGTTATAGCCCTCAGAATAAAGCAATGCAAAAATAACTATTTTTCTATAAAATTGTTTTTATTGTATAAAAGCGCCAAAACATAAAAAAATGATATAAGAGAGGTATCGCTGTAATCATACTAACCCGAAGAATAAAACTGCTTTATCAATTTTGTCAAACGCAGAACGGTCTAAACGCCCGCCCCCTTCCCCCCCCAAAAAAAGAAATTCATGAATTTCTGGTTTATGTTCATTCTGCCTAACAAAAATCGGAATAAACAGCAATCAAAAAATGACATGTGCCAAAAAATGGTACAAATAAAAACGTCAACTCGTCCCGCAAAAAACAAGACCTCACATGACTCTGTGGACCAAAATATGGAAAAATTATAGCTCTCAAAATGTGGTAACGCAAAAACTATTTTTTGCAATAAAAAGCGTCTTTTAGTGTGTGACAGCTGCCAAACATAAAAACCCGCTATAAAGACCCCCTATAAATAGTCAATCAAACCCCCTTTATCACCGCCTTAGTTAGGGAAAAATAATCAAATGAAAAAAATGTATTTATTTCTATTTTCCCATTAGGGTTAGGGTTAGGGCTACAGTTAGGGTTAGGGCTAAAGTTAGGGTTAGGGTTGGGGCTAAAGTTAGGGTTAGGATTACATTTACGGTTGGGATTAGGGTTAGGGGTGTTTCAGGGTTAGGGGTGTGGTTAGTGTTATGGTTAGGGTTAAGGGTGTGTTGAGGTTAGGGATGTGGTTAGGGTTGGGATTAGGGCTAGGGGCGTGTTCGGGTTAGCGGTGTGGTTATGGTTAGGGTTGGGATTAGGGTTAGGGGTGTATTAGGGTTAGGGTTGGAGTTAGAATTGGGGAGTTTCCACTGTTAAGGCACATCAGGGGCTCTCCAAATGCAACATGGTGTCCGATCTCAATTCCAGCCAATTCTGCGTTGCAAAAGTAAAACAGTGCTCCTTCCCTTCTGAGCTCTCCCGTTCGCCCAAACAGGGGTTTATTTCAACCCATTGAGCAATTTAATTCAATGGGGAAAATCAGTGAGAAATATAAAGCCATACATGTCATACGGATGTCATACGGATACATGGGTGGGAGAAAATCGCATTGCAAACTAATTACACATGGATGACCATATGGAGAACACTGGTGCGACTCTCGGCAGGGAGACTCTGACCGATTTTTCATACGTTTAGTGTGACTCTGACCTTACTTGGAGAAAAAAACTCTTCAAATTATCCCCAGAAACTCAAAAGTCGTTAAAACCTTAGAAACTCAACGAAAAGACTGATAGTTAATCATAGTGTTTCAGACAGAAAACTAAATTATAACACTTTGAAAAGTCGCAAATTTTTGTGCAATGAGGAGTTGGGCAAAAAAAGTTGTATCTTTTGGTGGTTTTATACCAGTTTGAAGCAGCTCTTCATAATTAGGTGGAGCAGGGGAGGAGTCGGGTGGTAAAAGGCAGAGCTACTCCAAATTCAGCCAAATTGTCAGCACCCAGAGACACACGATATTGAGAACATGCACCAAATTCATTAACTGATGTGTGTCCCTTGAATTTGGGAGCCCTTCATTAAGGTTGGCGTGTGCAATGCCAGCCTTAATGAATCGTCCCCATAGTGTGCACATAACCTAAGTTCACTGATAGCACTACAAGGATTTCAGAGACTTGCACCAGTGACTGTGATAATTATGCAATTAATGGGTTTCCCTATACTCATCTCTGATGGCTACTGTTGGGCAGATGCAGTGATGACTGTATGACATTTAGCTGGAAGACTTTTATTCCTGCATAAACCACAATGCACAAACGTGCTGGTATATTACCACTGCATGGTTAATTTACACCCTTGACAGGTTTACAAATGTGCTTATCTTTTTTTCCAAGTCCTTTCACTTAAAGTATCAGATGCCTGTATTTCCCTGTGACACCTGGAGTAATGTCTGACACATCCACCTATAAGTGTGCTACACAACAAATACTCCATTAATTCTATATCGCAATCCACCGGCAGCTGTGCAAACAATGGCTATCACCTATCACTTTTCCCCAGCAGTTGGACACAATTACATTTTGTTTTGCTCTTTTGTTAAAGGCACAATCTATTGTTACACAACAGGTAGGAAATGAGAGAGGCCCCAGACTGGAGGCCCTGCCAGAAATGGAAAGTATTGTCAGGATCACATATGGCATTCCTTACAACAGTCCAGTCGTGGTCAATATATTACGTACAGGCAAAAAAACTGAACAAAACTGGATTGCAAAAAATCACAAGAAAGAACTCAAGAGAACAAGAGAGGCTTCTAATAGGAAGGGAGGGAAATTAACAACATTACTTTTGATGTAGTAAAGGGAATCTGTCACCCCCAGGACGTATATGACTTATTAATATGGGCATACAGGTGATAGAAATGTTACACTAGTCCTACCTGTATGCCTCATACTAATGGTCTTGTTGCTGAGAAATGTTATATTCTGTCTTTATACTAATGATTTCTTCCAGGCTTCAGGGTGTGCTGTGCTTCAAAGAAATCCCTGCCTCCTGTCATCATTGTAATACTACCCCCCTCCCATACACATCAGTTATGGCCCCAGAATCCCACACATGGGCCCTGCACTACCTCAGAAATACTTACCTCATCCTCCCTTCTATGGGCGCTGCATTCAGGGATCTTCTGCGCAGGCGCCAGCGACTTCCGCTCCAGTGTCCGCCAATAAGATGCTCTCCCCACTTCCTGCCTGCATAGTCATCGCTAAGAACCATGTGTACATAGCGATGACGTGGGAGGAAGTGGGGAGAGAACCTTAAACATGCAGAAGTCACCTGCGCAGAAGATGCTTGAATGCAGCACCCATACAAGGGAGGAAAGATATGGATTTTTGAGGGAGTGCAAGGCGCAGGTGCGAGATTCCGGGGCCGTAACTGACGATGATGGGAGGGGGCATAATATTGTAATGAAGAGAGGAGGCAGGGATTTCAAGGAAGAACTGTTTAGCATAAAGACAGAATATAGGATTTCTCAACAACAAGACCATTAGTATGTGGCATACAGGTAGGACTTGTGCAACATTTCTATTACCTGTATGCCCATATTAATAGGTCATATAAGTCCTAGGGGGGTAACAGGATGTCTGAGCCCTCCCTCAGTCTGGGAATACCCTGCAAGCTTTGTGGCTCTGCCCACTTTGGGGTGGGATTCACATAAACAATGTCCCTTTTAGGCCTAAGACAGCCACACATTTACTGGAGGAATTATTCTCGAAGACATGAGACAGTTTGGGGATATTCAGAACAGTTGGCAAGGGCAAGTGTGTATATACTTACCCAAGTCTCTGTAAGGAGGTGGCAGGGACCCTCACATGCCTCCTCTACCCTGGACGCTGTTCACATGATGACATGGTTTATTAATGTGAAATGTAATGTTTATGTACTGTAATGTCATATACTGTGTAGAAGTTTAGGGCTAGAAGAGTATCTTAGATAGTATAGGACCATAGGGGGATTAGAATAGAGGGGGCATCATAGAGGTAGGATAGGATAGGAGTGAAAGTAATGTGCAGGCAGCATGGGGTTGTTCAGGGGGGAGAAGTTAGGGCAGAGCATCAGGGATATAGAAGTACTTCTTGATTAGAGAGCAGAGCCTGGGGCAGCCTTGCCCACTGGCGAGGTGTGAGAGCAGTGAAGCAGACGGTTCACAGGCCGTGGAGATAAAGCTGCTACGGCAGGAAGGGGCCCCAGGCTGGAGAGTTATGCAGGCGGGCACCAGCTAAGAAAGACCATCCCAAGAAGGATCCGGGGTCTACAACCAGGGCGAGAGTAGCTGAGATGGCGTTACCGGCACCTTTCCCTATTGGAACCGGACGAGGGTCTGGCAGAGAGCTGGCGACGTTGAAGGCACAGATGGGACATGGACTGTCTAGTGATACAGCGGGGATTGCCGGGAGAAGGGAGACAGAGCTAATACAAAGGATAGAGGCTGCCCGGAGGGCAGGGAAAGCGCAGAAGATGTCTCTTTGTGTAACTTGTGCTGCCAGTGTGTTGAATGCCCTGCTGAATAGTAAAGTTAAACTGTTAGAAAAAGACCCCATCTCTGAAGTGATTTGCGGAGCTCATGAATGCGGAGCCGACATGACAATAACCGTTAGTGTGTTGCTGTGCATGCTGCATATACAGTACAAAGAACATTGTATTTCATCTATAGGGTCCCAGGGTGTGGGAACACTACAGCCCGTTGCCACAACTACCACCCTGGCCACCTTACATCTCAAACACAGGGGCGTAAATACAATAGATGCAGGGGTTGCAGCCACTCCTGCGCCCTGGAGCTTAGGTGGCTCGAAAAAGTCTCTCTGTCCTATATGATAAGTCCAATGTTAATAAAAACCTATGATAGATGGGGGTCCTGTTGGAGATCTTGCACTGAGGCTCACAAGCATCAAGTGACCCCACTGCTCAAAAGCGTTATATAAGGCTGGGAATACCTTTACTTTGCTGTCACAGCTTGTGGCTCTGTAAGAAGGTGAAGCACAAGAAGAGTCCGGGGGCGGTTACCTTCTCGGCTCTATGCCTGGAACCATTGAGCTGTGCTACAGGTTCCCCAGGGGGCAGACTTAGAGACTGGGACAGGAAGGAAGCCGGGCAGAGAGCGAGAAAGGCACGCACGCAAGGAACAGAGCAGCGTGAGCAGCAGTCAGAGCAGGGTGCAGCTGCGCTCCGGGAGAGAGAGAGGGCTCCCGGTCAGAGGACAAATACAGGGAGATTGCCCAGAAAGACTGCATCTTGTGAGTACATGAAAGCGGACTCTGCTGTGACTGAAGAGGGGCGCTTTGAGACCCGTGTAGAGACATTGGCCTGTATAGAGACTGCGACCCCCTGGTACCCACAATATCAGTACAGAGACTGTGACCCCTGGTACCCACGGTATCAGTTCAGAGCCCCTGATTCCTGGTGAGAGACTTAACAGTGCAGAGCCCCTGATTCCTGGTGAGAGACTTAATAATAGACTGACCATCGTTTTCCCGGGATAGACTGTGCTGTAAAAGCTAAAGACTCAGAGCCTGTGCATATCACATTAACTCCCGAAACCCCAGCCAGCGGGCTCCTAGAGACTACTCAGCCCACAGACAACAGAGGGATGACAAGTGCCACTGTTTCTCGGCGCCTACGTTGGAGAAGACGACCCTTCAAGCAAGTCCTCATCAGACTGATAAGTGTTCTTTTCTCAAGAAATCCTGCTTAAATCTGTTACACTGTTTGACTCCCATATTTTTGCACTGGTTTATTGCTAGTTATATTCCATTGCTTCCACCCTGCGAGGAGAACCTGATTCCTGTTATTAAACCCCTCAACTGTTGGTCTGTCTGTTCCGTGGTGACATACTCAGTACTTGTCAGGTCTAGCATTTCCCTGGGAAAAAAAATGGACACTGCTGGAAAGGCCATTTGTCTCATCATTGTGAATGGCTCTTTCGAGGATTTCATCCCCATTTGTTTTTCGGGGATTTAGAACTAAGCCCCTGATACAGCGACAAACGTGTCAGAACCGTAATGTGAACGCAGCCCAAGTCACCGCATATAGAAATCAGCTTCTGAAAGCACCAGGGGCCCCGGCACACACAGATAAGTCAGGACCCCTAACTTTAATGCACCAGCACAACTTGCACGCAGGCAGCCTGCATTAGGCAGAGAGCAGGCACATAGGGTACCCAGGTGGCTCCTCCCACCGGCTCCACACTCCTCCCCTCAGGTAACAGCTTTTGAACAAGGAGCAGCAGGGAGGTGAGGAGAATGGTGGGGCCATGGAGGTGAGGAGGATGGTGGGGCCATGGAGGTGAGGAGGATGGTGGGGCCATGGAGGACATCATCTCTGGCTGGTGGACGCCCTGCGTCACTTCTGCTCCAAGCTGTAGGAAAGCTGCAGACAGTGGAGAAACCCCAGGGTTCACTAGGGGCGGGGCATAATCACTGAGGGGCGGAGCCTAAGCATTGAGGGGCGTAGCCTAAACATTGAAGGGTGGAGCCTAAGCACTGAGGGGACCTGATGCTGGATGTACTGAGGTAAGGGGCGGCCTATAGGTGTGAGTGACTGTGGTGTGTATGTGTGTATTTATACACTGTGTATACTGTATGTGTATATATGTGTACTGTGTAGATTATATATATGTGTATATATACTGTATGTATTGTATATACTGTGTCTACACACTGCATTTGTGTATACAGTGTGTATATATACTGTGTGGGTGATGTATACATTGTGTGTGTCACCCCCCCCCCCCCCCCCTGGCGTTTTTAACTAAAAGAGCCACCTTGTGCAGCACTAATGCTGCATTCTGTCAAGGTGGCTCTTTAATTTGTGGTACCTTCCAACGCTGAAATATTCTTTTATATAATTGGCCCCTCATACCTGTAGTCTGTATGGGGGGCATGTCTTTTCCCCCCGGACACAAACGCCTCCCAGCCATCCCTCAGCCCTTCCGGGCGCCGCCTCCTCTGCATTCATTAATGTCCCCGGCGCCTGCGCTGTAAGTTCCCATCATGTGATGGGAGTCGAAGGGCAGCGCAAACTGTGCATGCCCCCCCAAAAAAACTTACAGCGCAGGCGCCGGGGATGTTAATGACTGCAGAGGAGGCGCCGCCCGGGGCATGGAGGGGCTGAGGGATGGCTGGGAGGTGTTTGTGTCCGGGGGGAAAAGACATGCCCCCGGACAGACCACAGGTATGAGGGGCAAATTATAAAAATGAATATTTCAGCTTTGGAAGGGACCCCAAATAAAAGAGCCACCTTGACAGAATGCAGCATTAGTGCTGCACAAGTTGGCTCTTTTAGTTAAAAACACCTGGGGGGTGACAGGTTCCCTTTAAGGGATTACGCAACAAAAAATCCAGGTAAATATATGAAGATATGTAGAAGACTTACTTTGCTAGTTGAAGTAGAAGGGGCATGTTTGAAGGAGAAGGGTTGCAGTTAATGCTGTAAGGGAAAGACAATTTGTGAGACATGCATCAAGTTTTTGGCATATCAGCTAATACTCAAACCGGCTCGCAGTACAGTAGTCATGATTCCATGATTCTGCGTTGTCATGATTCCACGTGACGCTCCCGCGCCTATGCTTTCCTGCTGGGTGGTTGCCATCTGGGACTGTATGGCCTGTTTAACCCCTTTCTGCCATCTGACGTACTATCCCGTCGAGGTGACCTGGGACTTAATTCTCAGGGACGGGATAGTACGTCATGTGCGATCAGCCGCGCCCACGAGGGGAGCGCGGCCGGCTGTCAGCTGATTATTACTGCTGACATCCGGCAATATGTGCCAGGAGTGGTCACGGACCGCTTCCGACACATTAACCCCAAAACACTGCGATCAAACATGATTGCAGCATTCCGGCGACATAGGGAAGCATCGCGCAGGGAGGGGGCTCCCTGCGTGCTTCGCTGAGACCCTTGGAACAACGCAATGTGATCGCGTTGTTCCGAGTGTGTCCTCCATCCTCCTCCCTGCAGGCCCCGGATCCAAGATGGATGCCTGTGTCCTTCCGGGTCCTGCAGGGAGGTGGCTTGCAAGCGCCTGCTGAGAACAGGCGCCGGCAAGCCTCCTGCACTGCCTGTCAGATCTTTGATCTGATACAGTGCTTTGCAAAGTGTCAGATCAGCGATCTGACGCTATAAAATGATGTCCCACCCTGGGACAAAGTAAAAAAAAAAAATTAACATCTGTAAAAAAAAAAAAAAAAAAATCCTAAATAAAGAAAAAAAATATATATTGTTCTAATAAATACATTTCTCTATGTAAATAAAAAAACAATAAAAGTACACATATTTAGTATCACCGCGTCCCTAATGACCCTACCTATAAAACTGTCCCACTAGTTAACCCCTTCAGTGAACACAGTACAAAAAAAAAAAAAACGAGGCAAAAAACAATGCTTTATCATCATACCGCCGAAAAAAAGTGGAATAACACGCGATCAAAAAGATAGATATAAATAAACATGTTACCACTGAAAATGTAATCTTGTCCCACAAAAAACGAGCCACCATACATCGTCATCAGTGAAAAAATGAAAAAGTTATAGCCCTCAGAATAAAGCAATGCAAAAATAACTATTTTTCTATAAAATTGTTTTTATTGTATAAAAGCGCCAAAACATAAAAAAAGATATAAGAGAGGTATCGCTGTAATCATACTAACCCGAAGAATAAAACTGCTTTATCAATTTTGCCAAACGCAGAACGGTCTAAAAACCCGCCCCCTTCCCCCCCAAAAAAAAGAAATTCATGAATTTCTGGTTTATGTTCATTCTGCCTAACAAAAATCGGAATAAACAGCAATCAAAAAATGACATGTGCCAAAAAATGGTACAAATAAAAACGTCAACTCGTCCCGCAAAAAACAAGACCTCACATGACTCTGTGGACCAAAATATGGAAAAATTATAGCTCTCAAAATGTGGTAACGCAAAAACTATTTTTTGCAATAAAAAGCGTCTTTTAGTGTGTGACAGCTGCCAAACATAAAAACCCGCTATAAAGACCCCCTATAAATAGTCAATCAAACCCCCTTTATCACCGCCTTAGTTAGGGAAAAATAATCAAATGAAAAAAAATGTATTTATTTCTATTTTCCCATTAGGGTTAGGGTTAGGGCTACAGTTAGGGTTAGGGCTAAAGTTAGGGTTAGGGTTGGGGCTAAAGTTAGGGTTACGATTACATTTACGGTTGGGATTAGGGTTAGGGGTGTTTCAGGGTTAGGGGTGTGGTTAGGGTTATGGTTAGGGTTAAGGGTGTGTTGAGGTTAGGGCTGTGGTTAGGGTTGGGATTAGGGCTAGGGGCGTGTTCGGGTTAGCGGTGTGGTTATGGTTAGGGTTGGGATTAGGGTTAGGGGTGTATTAGGGTTAGGGTTGGAGTTAGAATTGGGGGGTTTCCACTGTTAAGGCACATCAGGGGCTCTCCAAATGCAACATGGTGTCCGATCTCAATTCCAGCCAATTCTGCGTTGCAAAAGTAAAACAGTGCTCCTTCCCTTCCGAGCTCTCCCGTTCGCCCAAACAGGGGTTTACCCCAACATATGGGATTTCAGCGTACTCATGACAAATTGGACAACAACTTTTGCGGTCCAATTTCTCTTGTTACCGCTGGGAAAATAAAAATTTGGGGGCTAAAAAATTATTTTTGTGGAAAAAGATTTTTTATTCTCACGGCTCTGTGTTATAAACTGTAATGAAACACTTGGGGGTTCAAAGTTCTCACAACACATATAGATAAGTTCCTTGGGGGGTCTAGTTTCCAATATGTGGTGTAAGGTTTCTCTTACTGAGAGTGTTGGGGGACACTCGCTTGACCGCGATATTTAAGCACACAGCACGGGTTTATAAAAGAAAGCAGTCCATACGGTTTATTAAGCCAGATAAACCGGGTTAAGCACAGTTCATAACATAGAATACAACAGGCACCAACAGTCTCTTTGGTACCTGACGGGAGCTCCTGCTCCACCTTGCCGACTCTTCCAACAGCCTTTGGGTAAGCTGCCTAACGGGGATCACCAACTCGCCTGGTCAATACACAGTAGTCAGTCCAGATCTCACCGAAGGACTCCAGCTTCCCCACACTCTGTTAACACTCTTCTGGGTAAGCTGCCTAACGGGGATCCCCAACTTGCCTGTCCGGCACACAGTAGTCAGTCCGGACCTCACCGAAGGACTGCAGCTTCCCCACACCGTAACGGACACTGGCTCCGCAGATCCTGGTCGTCACCTCGTTACCACAGGTCCTGGACCCCGTCCTCCACCTATCAGCTTAGGTCCTGGACCCCGTCCTCCACCTATCAGCTTAGGTCCTGGACCCCGTCCTCCACCTGTCACAACAGGTCCTGGACCCCGTCCTCCACCTGTCAGCTTAGGTCCTGGACCCCGTCCTCCACCTATCAGCTTAGGTCCTGGACCCCGTCCTCCACCCGTTACCTCAGGTTACCAGGATCACGCCAGTGGCCTAGTCCACGTTCTCAGGTGCTCTCCGGACCCTAGTCATTCCTAGGCCAATCCAGCACCATTCGGGACCCTAGTCATTCCTAGGACAGTCCCGAAGTCTCACGGTCTTAGGTGCTCTCCGGACCCTAGTCATTCCTAGGCCAATCCAGCACCATTCGGGACCCTAGTCATTCCCAGGACAATCCCGCACCGTTCCCAGGTGCTTGCAGGACCCTAGTCATTCCCAGGACGATCCAGCAACTTCATCGGTCAGGTCCATACACAGGTTCCACACAGGAACCACACAGGACCTGCCGGACACACCTCCCATGTGACCCACATCCTGGTCACATTATATACCTGAAACCACACCCCTGGATGTGTGTGTGGATGTGTGGCTAGTCTGACCCTCCCGTCTCTCATGACTAGCCTAGTAAGTCACCCAAACTTAACTATACACATTACAGAAACTCTTGAGGGACTACAGGTCCCAGCATAAACACAAAACATCAGACTTACTACGCAGACTCCCTGTGCGACACATATCGGCCATTCACAACAGTGCCGATTACAGGTTCACCACGAATATCACCACAACAGATACGCCTCCATGCATATCACGCAGAGCGCCCAGAGCGCCCCCTAGCTGCCACAGGGGTCACTACACCATCACATATATCACAGTGGTCACTTGTGGGGGGTTTCTACTGTTTAGGTACATCAGGGGCTCTGAAAACGCAACGCGATGCCCGCAGACATTCCATCTAACTCTGCATTCCAAAAGGCGCACCTTCCCTTCCGAGCTCTGCCATGCGCCCAAACGGTGGTTCCCTCCCACATATGGGGTATCAGCGTACTCAGGACAAATTGGACAACAACTTTTGGGGTCCAATTTCTCCTGTTACCCTTGTGAAAATACAAAGCTGGGGGCTAAAATATAATTTTTGTGGAAAAAAAGATTTTATATTTTCACGGCTCTGCGTTATAAACTGTAGTGAAACACTTGGGGGTTCAAAGTTCTCACAACACATCTAGATAAGTTCCATAGGGAGCCTACTTTCCAAAATGGTGTCACTTGTGGGGGGTTTCCACTGTTTAGGCACATCAGGGGCTCTGCAAACGCGACATGGCGTCTTATCTCAATTCCAGTCAATTTTGCATTGAAAAGTCAAACTGCGCTCCTTCCATTCCGAGCTCTGCTATGCGCCCAAACAGTGGTTTACCCCCACATATGGGGTATCAGCATACTCATGGCAAATTGCACAACAACTTTTGGGGTCCAATTTCTCCTGTTACCCTTAGGAAAATAAAAAATTGGGGGCAAACAGATCATTTTTGTGAGAAATTATGATTTTTTATTTTTATGGCTCTATATTATAAACTTCTGTGAAGCACTTGGGGGTTCAAAGTGCTCACCACACATCTATATAAGTTCCTTAGGGAGTCTACTTTCCAAAATGGTGTCACTTGGGGGGCTTTCACTGTTTAGGCACATCAGGGGCTCTCCAAACACGACATGGCTTCCTATCTCAATTCCAGTCAATTTCGCATTGGAAAGTCAAAACGGCGCTCCTTCCCTTCCGAGCTCTGGGGTATCTGCGTACTCAGGAAAAATTGTACAACAACGTTTGGGGTCCATTTTCTCCTGTTACCCTTGGCAAAATGTAACAAATTGGATCTGAATTAATTTTTTTGTGAAAAAAAGTTAAATGTTCATTTTTTTAAACCATTCCAAAAATTCCCGTGAAACACCTGAAGGGTTAATAATCTTCTTGAATGTGGTTTTGAGCACCTTTAGGGGTGCTGTTTTTAGAATGGTGTCACACTTGCGTATTTTCTATCATATAGACCCCTCAAAGTGACTTCAAACATGATGTGGTCCCTAAAAAAAATGGTGTTGTAAAAATGAGAAATTGGTGGTCAACTTTAAACCCTTATAACTCCCTAGCAAAAAAAAAATTTGGTTCCAAAATTGTGCTGATGTAAAGTAGACATGTGGGAAATGTTACTTATTAAGTATTTTGTGTGACATATCTCTGGATTTAAGGGCATGAAAATACAAAGTTGGAAAATTGCGAAATTTTCAACATTTTCGCCAATTTTCCATTTTTTTCACAAATAAACGCAAGTATTGTCAAGGAAATTTTACCACTAACATGAAGTACAATATGTCATGAGAAAACAGTGTCAGAATCACCGGCATCCGTTGAAGCGTTCCAGAGTTATAACCTCATAAAGGGACAGCGGTCAGAATTGTAAAAATTGGCTCGGTCATTAACATGCAAACCACCCTTGGGGGTTAACGGGTTAAATATCGGCATGTATCATTGAACCGGAAGTGCGTCACGGGGGTGACTCCCAACTAAGGTGAAGTCACCCGCGGTGATGCGACATTACTGGATATATATGTGTGTGCATGTTGCCATGGGAGCAGAGACGCTCCCCAGGCTTGGAAAAGGCATCGCTGGTGGTCACATAATGCAGATCTGATGTGTCTGTATATGGCCATTGCTATGGGAGCCACAGCGCTCCTATGTATGTAAATAAACCATCTGAGTGTGAGTGCGATCGTAGTATAGCTACTAGGAATTTAGGCATGTAAAGGGATTATGTGAGATTTTTAGGATGCAGCAAAAAAACAATGACTGTTTTATAAAGAAATATACCTGAGATGCTCAGGGCTAAAATTGAATTGCATCTCCATAGAGAGGACACAAATGGATGGGGGAAAAAATGGTGAGGTAGGTGGGGGGGGCGGAAAAAAAAGGAAGAAACAGAAAATCCATAGAATGGTCCCATGGCAACATGCACACATATATCCAATCAGACCGCATCACCGCGGTTGATGTCACTTCTGGTGGGCGTCACCCCCGTGACGCACTTCCAGTCCAGCAGTATACACTTGTTACACCCAGTCCCAGTCCTGTACCTTTGCGGGCCCCCGACTGGACTCCCGCTCTGTGCCGGCCCTGCGATGTCCTGCTGCAGCCCCTGTTTCCTCTCTTCCCCCTGCTTCCTGGCGCGCGGCCATCAGGTCCTCGGGTAGAGTGCTTAGGTCGTGCATGCGCTCTCCCGGTCACTTAAAGACACAGCACACATTTTTCCAAAGTACTTCTGTCAAGGTGAAAATATATTTTCTTATATACCTTTGTACTTTTATATATCTTATACTGTGAAACAATAAGTTTTTCCTATCTGCTAGCTAATGCAAATGTAATTGTATCTAAAGATGGCTGCCAGTGTTCACTTTCACTTTAGTTCAGTGTCTAAAGAGTTAAGTATTATTTTCCTGAAAAGATAACTCTGGAATGTGAAGAAAGAAGTAACCACCGGGAGACGTTCTGACGAATCAGAGAGAGACTGAGCACTAGATGTATGCTGCTTAAACTCCGCCTAATGCATTCCTTTTTCCTAAACAATAGTACTGTGTATTCAAAAAAAAATAAAGTAGTTGCTGTAACTGCTCTGGACACATGTGAACGCAAGAGCATCAGCAAAGATTGAATCAGCTACGTGTCTGAATCATTTCTTTTTTTCGGTACCAGATGTTCTGCGCTCACATTACAATTTGGAATGACTGGTGAATGAGGATTAATTGTCGTTACGACCCCGACACTTCTGACCAATGGCATGTTAGTAATTACTATTTCTAGCCCCTCCACCATAGGGAGGGTGCCGGAGCAACAAGTATCCTCTGTTGCTAGCTTCCAGTTTCGGCTTTCCGGTTTTAGTTTCTGAAGTGCTCTCCCAGTGCTCCGCTTACACTGTTTGTCTCCGCAGACTATCAGCTACCTATTACCCGGCTATCCTGGACGACGACCGTTCTGTCTATGCCAGTTCCGTCACGTCACGCCATTCAGCCATCCGTACCTCTGGACAACGCCAGTACCACCTGTGTCAGCTCCACGACATCTGCTAACCCTGCTTGTCCGTCTGTCTCGCTGGGACAGCTGCCACGTGTCCAGGGTCTAACTGGAGGTAGCACCTGTGTTCCCCAGGCATTCCATTCCGACCCTGTACGAGGGGTCTTACCACGGGTGTCTGGGGCTCACGTAGTCACGCCCCTCTTTGGAGCCTGCACAAAAATATTAATAAAAACCAAATGTGAACTTCACCAGTGCCTCTCCACTTCTGTTCGTTACAACACTACTGTACTGCGGTTTGAGTATTAGCTGATATGCCAAAAACTTGATGCATGTCTCACAAATTGTCTTTCCCTTACAGCAATAACTGCAACCTTCTTCAAACATACCCCTTCTATTTCAGCTATCAAAGTAAGCCTTCTTCATAGCTTCATATATTTACCTGCATTTTTTGTTGCGTAATACCTTAACCTGAGGCTGGTTTAAATACTTGAATATTGCTATATCTATATGCTATGTATATGCACATGACAGCATTATGACACTATATGTCATGCTCCATTTGAACCCTCAGGCTAATTGCCTTATCATGTGATGTCTCTGACTTCGTCACCCTGTTTGCTTAATTTATTTTTATTTTTACTTTGTTTGCATGACTGTTATTTTTGCTTGTATATGTCTATATAGCACATTATTTATACGTTTATATCTTATGGGATATCTAATATACACCGTTGAGTTATGCCTTGTCACTATCATAATGTTCACTTATAATGTCTTCTTCTCTTGCACTGACATTGAGATAAAGTCCCCGGTGGGGGTCGAAACGTCCTTACTTTGTCGCATATTTCACAGCCACCTTTATTTTGTTTGTCTTCACGAAATAAAGAACCTTTCATTACCAAAAACAAAGAGTATGGTGAATTATCTCTAGCCTTAAATTTGGAATAAATCACAACAGTCACTGTAACAATTATAGGGGATAATTCAGGAGACTCTTTGCGTGGAACAAGACAACAGGACACAGTTTTATAAGTGGTAAAGTTTATATTATCACACGGTGATTCAAACAGGTGCAGAGAGAAACTCAAGTCCACAACACTTGGTGCAAATAATAAACCCAGCTTAGCAGTCAATAGGAAACTTCAGAGGTAGATGCAAACAAACAGAAAGTCTATGAAGCACAGTTATTCTTGAGGAAACTTGACACGAATAGATCCTTGACTTAGTCCAGACACAGATAGATAAGCTTATAAGGCAGTTCAAATCATTTCTTAGCTCCACCAGGGAGGCCTGGTTAATAGTCTCAGGTTATTGCAGAGCAGCACAGCTTACATGTCCAGCAAATGCAGATGGAAGTAACACGAGCAGCAGATGAAGGAGGATTACTGAACACTGGTGTATGCAGCAGGAACTCAGAGCAGAGTGGCAGGATCTCCAATACAGGTTCACAGGAGCAGGTGCAGGTGCAAGGCCAGGGAGTAATCTGGAGCTGGATGCAAAGCAGAATAATCTAACACAGACTGAAGGCTGGGGTGGAGTTTTATAGCAGGAAGACAAGTGCACATGAGACCAAAGACACCATGTTGGAAAAGGGCAGTAATGCACAAAAGGTAAAAAATGTTCAGAGTCCTGACATTACTCCCTCCTTAGAAGCGGCCTCAGGACGATCCTGGACCTGGTTTCTCGGGGAATCTCTGATGAAAACGAGAAATCTTCTGTTGGGCATTGATGTTTTCCACAGGTTCCCAAGAGTCTTCCTCAGGGGAATATCCCTGCCATCTTATCAGATATTGGAGCCGATTCCTGCGAATCCTGGAATCAATAATTTCCTCCACCACAAATTGTTCTTGCCCATCAATCAACACAGGCTGCGGAGGTCCCTGGAAGGTATTAGGAGATACAGGCTTTAGTAAAGATACATGAAAAACTGGGTGTACCTTCATTGTCCTAGGTAGCTTCAGCCGGCAGGCCACAGAGCTCACAATACCGTTGATCTTGAAAGGGCCAATGAATTTCTGTCCAAGTTTTTGTGAAGGAACGTTTAACTTCAGATTCTTAGTTGCTAACCACACGGAATCTCCTACCTTGAACATGGGTGCAGGTTTACGGAATCTACCAGCCGATCTCTTATAACGTTCTTGAGCCGTGGTCAGGGATTCCTTCAGAACCTCCAGATTTTGTCTCATCGCAGTCAGCCTTTCCTCCACTGCTGGAACCGGAGAATTAATTGGAGACCTAGGTAAAATACACGGATGATAACCCAGATTGGCAAAAAAAGGTGTAAATTTAATGGAGGCGCTCTGAGAATTATTATATGAAAATTCGGCTAACGGCAACAACTCCAACCAATCATCCTGGAGATGGCTGACATAGCATCTTAGATATTGTTCCAGCATCTGGTTGGTACGCTCAGTCTGACCATTTGTCTGGGGATGGTAAGCAGAAGAGAGACAGACATTAATATTGAGTGCAGAGCAAAACCCCTTCCAGAATCTTGAAGTGAACTGTACTCCACGGTCAGAGATGATCTCATCTGGCACCCCATGCAACCGAAAGACATTCCGTATAACCAAGTTCACTGTATCTTTAGCTGAGGGGAGGCCGGTGCACGGAACAAAATGAGCAGCTTTAGTCAGGCGATCAACTACCACCATGATTGTATTCATGCCCCCCGATGTAGGCAGCTCCACAATAAAGTCCATTGATATAGACCCCCAAGGGCGGGATGGAACAGGTAATGGTTGTAGAAGACCCGTAGGTGCCACATGAGGAGTCTTGTAACAGGCACATGCCTCGCAAGAGAGAACATAGTCCTTGGTATCCTTCAGGCAAGTTGGCCACCAGAAGAATCTGCTCGGGAACTCTTGTGTCTTCTGTACCCCCCTGTGACCAGCCAACTTGGAGTCATGTACCAACTTGAGGATCTGCAGACGGACAACCTCCGGGACGTAGATACGTCGATCTCTGAACCACATGCCACCCTTAAAGACAAGATTAATATCCACAGGTGGGTTGGCCAGAAATACATCACCTTCATAGGCCTCCCTGCACTCCTTCCACAAGTCCTGATCGTGGATAACTCCGATGAAATTGGCATCAGATAGAATGGTCTTGGACGGGGCTCCAGGTACGGAAACCGCAGCATGGATTCGGGATAAAGCATCAGCCTTCCCATTACGAGAACCTGGACGGTACGAGATAACAAAGTTAAATTGATTTAAGAATAAGTTCCAACGAGCCTGACGAGGAGAAAGACATCTAGCGGATGTAAGGAACTCTAGATTGCGATGGTCAGTTAGCACTATGATCTGTTGTGCAGCTCCTTGCAGATGATGCCTCCATTCTTTGAAAGCCGCAATAATAGCCAGCAATTCCTTGTCTCCCACATCGTAATTCTTCTCTGCTGAGGTTAGTCTATGGGAAAAGAAAGCACAAGGATGTAGCAGACCATTCTCTCCAGTTCTTTGAAAGAGAATAGCCCCCAAAGCATTATCAGAAGCGTCCACCTCCACAATGAAAGGATGTGTTGGATCTGGGTGTGTCAACAGCGGTGCTGATGTGAAACAGATCTTCAGCCGATCAAAAGCTTCTTGAGCCTATGATGACCACTTAAAGGGCTTTTCCTTCTTTGTCAAGGAAGTAATGGGACGGACAATATCAGAAAAATTTCGAATGAAGCGTCTGTAGAAATTTGCAAAACCAATAAAATGTTGGACCTCCTTAACGTTCTTGGGTGCCGGCCAGTCAAGGATAGCCTGAATCTTACCAGATTCCATGTTCAGCCCCTGGGGAGAGATGATATAACCCAAGAACTGTATCTCAGAACGATGGAACTCGCATTTCTCAGGCATAATATACAGTTGGTTCTCTTTCAGACGTCTTAAAACAGTTTTGACATGTTCTTCATGTTCCTGTAGAGAGTCAGAAAAGATTAGTATATCGTCCAAATAGATCACCACATACTGGTCCAACAAATCTCTGAAGATGTCATTAACAAGGTGTTGAAATGCTGCAGGGGCATTACAAAGCCCGAAGGGCATCACAAGAGATTAAAAGTGTCCATACCGGCATCTGAATGCTGTCTTCCACTCATCCCCTGGACGAATACGCACCAAATTATAAGCCCCACGAAGATCCAGCTTAGAGAACACCTTAGCATGGCAGACTCTTTCCAGTAATTCGGGAATCAGAGGCAAAGGGTAACGGTTTCGTACCGTTACCTTATTGAGTTCCCGATAGTCAACACAGGGTCTCAGGGTCCCATCCTTCTTATTTACAAAAAAAATGGGTGCCCCTGCTGGTTAAGAAGAAGGACGTATGAAGCCTTTGGCCAGATTTTCATCAATATATTCCTTTAAGGCTTGAAGCTCAGGTGCCGCCAAAGCGTATACGTGACCAAAAGGAATATCTGCCCCAGGAAGCAATTCAATAGAACAGTCATAATGCCTGTGTGGAGGAAGCTGATCTGCATTCTTCTTGTCACAGAGGTCAGAGAACTCTTTATATGCTGGAGGTGAAGAAAATACCTGTACATGTGGTTCCGTAGCCGTGGACTCAGGGACAGCTTCTGTTAACGCTGAGTTGCTCCTTGTTGGAAAAATAATCTCCTTTGTCTCCCAGTTGATAATTGGGTTCTGAGAACGCAACCAAGGAATGCCTAAAATCACAGGAAAATGAGGAGAAGAAATTAGCAAGAAAGAAAGTTGCTCCTGATGATTAGGCTCCAACAAAATTTCAAGGGGTACGGTCTCCTGATCCACAGGCCCAGAGATTAAAGGTGACCCATCCACTGTTTCCATGGTAATTGGAGAGGCTCTTTGCTGAATTTTAATACCATGTTCCTTGGCAAATGCGATATCCATGAAATTGCCACCAGAGTCAATCATAGCTGAACTGGAAATCCACTGTCCTGAACACAGGATCTTAATAGGGAGAGAACAGTGAGAGTTCTTTTCCTTCAGCTCCTTGGGGGGGTGAAGTCATAGAAAGTGAATGGAATACAGCTTTTAAATGCAGGCTACATTCAGAGATGTCAGATTCATCATCACAGTTGTCATACTCCCCTATTGCTGCTAGCACCTTGTTAGGCCGTCTAGGACACTTAGGACAATTGATCAAGAAGTGGTCAGACTGGCCGCAGTAGAAACATAGACTTTCATGAAGGCGATGCTCCCGGCGCTCATTGATCTCGCGTCTCTGAACGGAATCAATTTGCATGGGCACCTCCTCCACTTCCCGAGATGTTTTACCTGCAGGCTCTTTGGAAGGAAGGGAAAAGTTAGAAATATGGTTATATGCAGCAAATTTCTCCTGCCTACGCTCAGTAAGGCGAATGTCTATGCGCACACAATGCTGTATAAATGTCTCTAGTTCTTGTGGTGACTCCGAGCGAGCTAGTTTATCTAATATATAATTGCCTAGAATACTACTTCCTGCAATTTGTGCCAACTTCCGTGGCTTTGTCCGGAGCTAATGTCCGGAGATAATGTCCGGAGCTAATGTCCGGAGCTAATGTCCGGAGATAAGTGACGTCACCAGTGTCCTACACCCAGGCAGAGCACAGGGGCCCCAGGCAGCATATGGGGCCCCAGGCAGAGCACAGTGGTCCCAGGCAGAGCACAGGGGCCCCAGGCAGCCTATGGGGCCCCAGGCAGAGCACAGTGGCCCCAGGCAGAGCACAGGGGCCCCAGGCAGCATATGGGGCCCCAGGCAGAGCACAGGGGCCCCAGGCAGCATATGGGGCCCCAGGCAGAGCACAGTGGCCCCAGGCAGAGCACAGGGGCCCCAGGCAGAACATGGGGCCCCAGGCAGAGCACAGGGGCCCCAGGCAGAGCACAGGGGCCCCAGGCAGCATATGGGGCCCCAGGCAGAGCACAGGGGACCCAGGAAGAGCACAGGGGCCCCAGGCAGCATATGGGGCCCCAGGCAGAGCACAGGGGCCCCAGGCAGCATATGGGGCCCCAGGCAGAGCACAGGGGCCCCAGGCAGAGCACAGGGGCCCCAGGCAGAACATGGGGCCCCAGGCAGAGCACAAGGGCCCCAGGCAGAGCACAAGGGCCCCAGGCAGCATATGGGGCCCCAGGCAGAGCACAGGGGCCCCAGGCAGCATATGGGGCCCCAGGCAGAGCACAGGGGCCCCAGGCAGCATATGGGGCCCCAGGCAGAGCACAGTGGCCCCAGGCAGAGCACAGGGGCCCCAGGCAGCATATGGGGCCCCAGGCAGAGCACAGTGGTCCCAGGCAGAGCAAAGGGGCCCCAGGCAGCTTATGGGGCCCCAGGCAGAGCACAGTGGCCCCAGGCAGAACATGGGGCCCCAGGCAGAGCACAGTGGCCCCAGGCAGAGCACAGGGGCCCCAGGCAGAACATGGGGCCCCAGGCAGAGCACAGGGGCCCCAGGCAGAGCACAGGGGCCCCAGGCAGCATATGGGGCCCCAGGCAGAGCACAGGGGCCCCAGGCAGCATATGGGGCCCCAAGCAGAGCACAGTGGCCCCAGGCAGAGCACACACCAAATCGGAGGCCGAGGGGCCCCGCCAACCACATCGGAGGCCGAGGGGCCCCGACCACCACATCGGAGGCCGAGGGGCCCCGCCCACCAAATCGGAGGCCGAGGGTCCCCGCCCACCAAATCGGAGGCCGAGGGTCCCCGCCCACCAAATCGGAGGCCGAGGGTCCCCGCCCACCAAATTGGAGGCCGAGGGTCCCCGCCCACCAAATCGGAGGCCGAGGGGCCCCGCCTACCAAATCGGAGGCCGAGGGTCCCCGCCCACCAAATCGGAGGCCGAGCAGCCCCGCCCACCAAATCGAAGGCCGAGCGGCCCCGCCCACCAAAGCGGAGGCCGAGGGGCCCGGCCCCGCCCACCAAAGCGGAGGCCGAGGGGCCCCGCCCACCACATCGGAGGCCGAGGGGCCCCGCCCACCAAATCGGAGGCCGAGGGTCCCCACCCACCAAATCGGAGGCCGAGGGTCCCCGCCCACTAAATCGGAGGCCGAGGGTCCCCGCCCACCAAATTGGAGGCCGAGGGTCCCCGCCCACCAAATCGGAGGCTGAGGGTCCCCGCCCACCAAATCGGAGGATAAGGGGCCCCGCCCACCAAATCGGAGGCCGAGGGGCCCCACCAACCAAATCGGAGGCCGAGGAGCCCCGCCCACCAAATCGAAGGCCGAGCGGCCCCGCCCACCAAAGCGGAGGCAGAGGGACCCCGCCCACCAAATCGGAGGCCGTGGGGCCCCGCCAACCAAAGCGGAGGCCGAGGGTCCCCGCCCACCAAATCGGAGGCAGAGGGACCCCGCCCACCAAATCGGAGGCCGAGGGGCCCCGCCCACCAAAGCGGAGGCCGAGGTGCCCCGCCCACCAAAGCGGAGGCCGAGGGTCCCCGACCACCAAATCGGAGGCCGAGGGTCCCCGCCCACCAAATCGGAGGTCGAGGGTCCCCGCCCACCAAATCGGAGGCCGAGGGTCCCCGCCCACCAAATCTGAGGCCGGTCCCCGCCCACCAAATCGGAGGCCGAGGGTCCCCGCCAACCAAATCGGAGGCCGAGGAGCCCCGCCCAACAAATCGAAGGCCGAGCAGCCCCGCCCACCGAAGCGGAGGCCGAGGGGCCCGGCCCCGCCCACCAAAGCGGAGGCCGAGGGGCCCCGACCACCACATCGGAGGCCGAGGGTCCCCGCCCACCAAATCGGAGGCCGAGGGGCCCCGCCCACCAAATCGGAGGCCGAGGGGCCCCGCCCACCAAATCGGAGGCCGAGGTGCCCCGCCCACCAAAGCGGAGGCCGAGGGTCCCCGACCACCAAATCGGAGGCCGAGGGTCCCTGCCCACCAAATCGGAGGCCAAGGGTCCCCGCCCACCAAATCGGAGGCCGAGAGTCCCCGCCCACCAAATCGGAGGCCGAGGGGCCCCGCCAACCAAATCGGAGGCCAAGGGGCCCCGCCAACCAAATCGGAGGCCGAGGAGCCCCGCCCACCAAATCGAAGGCCGAGCGGCCCCGCCCACCAAAGCGGAGGCCGAGGGGCCCAGCCCCGCCCACCAAAGCGGAGGCCGAGGGGCCCCGCCCACCACATCGGAGGCCGAGGGGCGCCGCCCACCAAATCGGAGGCCGAGGGTCCCCGCCCACCAAATCGGAGGCCGAGGGTCCCCGCCCACCAAATCGGAGGCCGAGGTGCCCCGCCCACCAAAGCGGAGGCCGAGGGTCCCCGACCACCAAATCGGAGGCAGAGGGTCCCTGCCCACCAAATCGGAGGCCAAGGGTCCCCGCCCACCAAATCGGAGGCCGAGAGTCCCCGCCCACCAAATCGAAGGCCGAGCAGCCCCGCCCACCAAAGCGGAGGCCGAGGGGCCCAGCCCCGCCCACCAAAGCGGAGGCCGAGGGGCCCCGCCCACCACATCGGAGGCCGAGGGGCGCCGCCCACCAAATCGGAGGCCGAGGGTCCCCGCCCACCACATCGGAGGCCGAGGGTCCCCGCCCACCAAATCGGAGGCCGAGGGTCCCCGCCCACCAAATCGGAGGCCGAGGGTCCCCGCCCACCAAATCGGAGGCCGAGGTGCCCCACCCACCAAAGCGGAGGCCGAGGGTCCCCGACCACCAAATCGGAGGCCGAGGGTCCCTGCCCACCAAATCGGAGGCCAAGGGTCCCCGCCCACCAAATCGGAGGCCGAGAGTCCCCGCCCACCAAATCGGAGGCCGAGGGGCCCCGCCAACCAAATCGGAGGCCAAGGGGCCCCGCCAACCAAATCGGAGGCCGAGGAGCCCCGCCCACCAAATCGAAGGCCGAGCGGCCCCGCCCACCAAAGCGGAGGCCGAGGGGCCCAGCCCCGCCCACCAAAGCGGAGGCCGAGGGGCCCCGCCCACCACATCGGAGGCCGAGGGGCGCCGCCCACCAAATCGGAGGCCGAGGGTCCCCGCCCACCAAATCGGAGGCCGAGGGTCCCCGCCCACCAAATCGGAGGCCGAGGTGCCCCGCCCACCAAAGCGGAGGCCAAGGGTCCCCGACCACCAAATCGGAGGCAGAGGGTCCCTGCCCACCAAATCGGAGGCCAAGGGTCCCCGCCCACCAAATCGGAGGCCGAGAGTCCCCACCCACCAAATCGGAGGCCGAGGGGCCCCGCCAACCAAATCGGAGGCCGAGGGGCCCCGCCAACCAAATCGGAGGCCGAGAAGCCCCGCCCACCAAATCGAAGGCCGAGCGGCCCCGCCCACCAAAGCGGAGGCCGAGGGGCCCAGCCCCGCCCACCACATCGGAGGCCGAGGGGCGCCGCCCACCAAATCGGAGGCCGAGGGTCCCCACCCACCAAATCGGAGGCCGAGGGTCCCCGCCCACCAAACCGGAGGCCGAGGGTCCCCGCCCACCAAATTGGAGGCCGAGGGTCCCCGCCCACCAAATCGGAGGCTGAGGGTCCCCGCCCACCAAATCGGAGGACGAGGGGCCCCACCTGTGAAAATTTTACTGTGAAAATACCTGATGGGCACACAAGTATGCGCCAGTATGGGTACTAAGAGCTTTTCCACATAATAATGAAATATTTTAAAATGTCATAGAACATACCAATATACATAGTTATTGATACATATTATTTATTATTTACATTATTGTTCTTAAGCAAAGAACCGTTGTTGTGGCATTTGCCACAACACGCAAAGTTGTTGTCTGATGTCTTTCATCACTCCCCTCATAAGCATGTTCATGGATCCTGTGTAACTGTACCTTAAATAACAAGAATTGTCAAGAGCTGGTGAGTGCAGCCATTTTTTGTTCTTTCTTACTATTATTTATTAATTGTATTATTCTTACATTTGAATAAAGAAAGTATATATGGATTCTAGACTCCCGATTCTTTAGAATCGGGCTGCCATCTAGTCTTTTATAATACTAGACAGACCCCTTTTAAAAATAGGCAATTATGCATAACTGTCCCAATTGGTATCTACCGCCAATCTCCTGAATTCAGTGGCATACTCAATAACAGAACGTTTAGCCTGGCGTAAAGACAACAAAGCAGATTCAGCGGTTGCACCGCGATTAGGGTCATCAAACATTAATGCCATAGCGGCCAAGAAATCATCCAAGTCATTTAACCGTGGGTCACGAGACTCAATCATCGGATTCGCCCAGGCGAGTGCTTGTGAGGTCAGTAGCATTATTACACACAATACTTTGGATCTATCATTAGGAAAACGGTCAGCATGCACATCAAAATATAGCATACATTGATTCACAAAGCCACGAAATTTGTCGCGATCACCATTAAATTTGAATGGGGGCAACTTAGGTGGGCTAGCTGGTGGCGGTTGCCCAGAGGGTAAAGTCACTTGTGCAGCTATTTGCGTGCTTATGTCCTGAAAAGCCCATCCATACTGGGACTCTATGCCAGCAAGTTTGTTTTCCTGGGCTGCCATGCGATTGCTTAAGTCCTGCAAAGTTTGTCCAAACACTTGTTGATTGTGTTCAAAGCTCCCAAACTTCTTTTGCAGACCTTCCACATCTTTCTGCAGTGATCTAATTATGGAAAACACCTGCTCTAATCTGCTCTCTGCAGTCATTGTTCCAGCAGTCTCCTCTTTTTTTATGGCTAGATTATCCTGTAATAATTATAGGGGATAATTCAGGAGACTCTTTGGCTTGGAACAAGACAACAGGACACAGTTTTATAAGTGGGAAAGTTTATATTATCACACGGTGATTCAAACAGGTGCAGAGAGAAACTCAAGTCCACAACACTTGGTGCAAATAATAAACCCAGCTTAGCAGTCAATAGGAAACGTCAGAGGTAGATGCAAACAAACAGAAAGTCTATGAAGCACAGTTATTCTTGAGGAAACTTGACACGAATAGATCCTTGACTTAGTCCAGACACAGATAGATAAGCTTATAAGGCAGTTCAAATCATTTCTTAGCTCCACCAGGGAGGCCTGGTTAATAGTCTCAGGTTAATGCAGAGCAGCACAGCTTACATATCCAGCAAAGGCAGATGGAAGTAACACGAGCAGCAGATGAAGGAGGATTACTGAATACTGGTGTATGCAGCAGGGACTCAGAGCAGAGTGGCAGGATCTCCAACACAGGTTCACAGGAGCAGGTGCAGGTGCAAGGCCAGGGAGTAATCTGGAGCTGGATGCAAAGCAGAATAATCTAGCACAAACTGAAGGCTGGGGTGGAGTTTTATAGCAGGAAGACAAGTGCACATGAGACCAAAGACACCATGTTGGAAAAGGGCAGTAATGCACAAAAGGTAAAAAATGTTCAGAGTCCTGACAGTCACCAGCAAAGCACCACCACACATCTCCCTCCATGCTTCACCCTGGGGAGCACACATATAGAAACTATCAGCTCACTATTTCTGTGTGTCATAAAGACATGGCTGTTAGCACTAAACAATTACGGTCCTCAATAGTGGCTTCTTGCAGCAATTAGAATATAAATGCCTCCTTCTTTACAGTTGATGTTGATGTGCCTGCTTCTTGGTATCTGTGCATCATGTATGAGGCTTGTTATCTGATGTGTTGTTAATTTGCATTTTCTCAGGCTGAAAACTCTGATGAACTTATCCTCTGTAGCAGAGATAATTCTTGGTCTTTCTTTCCTAGGATTATCTCATGAGAGAAAGTTTCACCATAGCGATTGATGGTTTTCATGACTGAACTTGAAGATACCTTGAAGGTTCTAGCAATTTTCCAGATTGATCTTTATGTCTTAAAGTAATGATGGACTGTTTCCCTTTACTTCGTTGAGTGGTTCTTGCCATATTCTGGTTTAGAACAATCGTAGAATATGACTCAGCACTGTATGGAGCTGTGTACCAACACTGCCTCTGGAAAGCATCTGATGGTCACAAACATTTTTTTGAATGTCTGTGGTACCAAAATGATCTCTTGATGAGGTATGATGAAATTTCTAGAGATGGTGCCAATGGGATGTAATGCTGTCATCAGAGGAAAAGAAGGGCACTTTGAGACATCTAAGATTTAACATATATTCTGGTTTTCTTTACACCCGTCTTTCCATATATGTTTCCTTCATGCTTATGCTGTTTTTCAGTCTGAATCTACAATGTGCACATTCCCATAAGAACAAGGAAAACAGGTGTGTCCACACTTTTGACTGGTACTATACTACACTATACTCTACACTACACTATACTCTAGTGTAAGATTTATGTCATTAAAGAATATTTGAGGAGAAGAGTTTAAACCGAGAAGCCCATGTTAGGCAGCAGACGAATGTGAACACTGTGTGGAGCCAGAACAGCTCAACTCTGTACTCTTTTTAACTTTTTATTGGCAGCTCCCGGGCACTTGATCTTAGTTCCTATTGACTTGAATAGCAGCTGAGCTGAAGTGTCTGGGAGCGGTCACTTACTATCCTATGAAACAGGGCCGGACTGGGACTAAAATTCAGCCCTGGCATTTGAAGTTACACAGGCCCACTTGTCACATGGTGACTGTATAATATCTTTGTACACTTGTAGGTTACAAGAAGTGAGGGGAGTGTAACACGACTAACATACAGTTAGGTCCATATATATTTGGACAGAGACAACATTTTTCTAATTTTGGTTATAGACTTTACCACAATGAATTTTGAACAAAACAATTCAGATGCAGTTGAAGTTCAGACTTTCAGCTTTCATGTGAGGGTATCCACATTAAAATTGGATGAAGGGTTTAGGAGTTTCAGCTCCTTAGCATGTGCCACCCTGTTTTTAAAGGGATCAAAAGTAATTGGACAATTGACTCCAAGGCTCTTTCATGGACAGGTGTGGGCAATCCCTTCGTTATGTCATTCTCAATTAAGCAGATAAAAGGCCTGGAGTTGATTTGAAGTGTAGTGCTTGCATTTGGAAGATTTTGCTGTGAAGTAAACATGTGGTCAAATGAGCTCTCCATGCAGGTGAAACAAGCCATCCTTAAGCTGCGAAAACAGAAAAAAAACAAAATTGCTACAATATTAGGAGTGGCAAAATCTACAGTTTGGTACATCCTGAGAAAGAAAGAATGCACTGGTGAACTCATCAATGCAAAAAGACCTGGGAGCACAAGGAAAACAACATTAGTGGATGATCGCAGAATAATCTCCATGGTGAAGAGAAACCCCTTTACAACAGCCAACCAAGTGAACAACACTCTCCAGGAGGTTGGCGTATCAATATCCAAATCTACCATAAAGAGAAGACTACAGGAAAATAAATGCAGAGGGTTCACTCCATGGTGCAAGCCACTCATAAGCATCAAGAATAAAAAGGATAGACTGGACTTTGCTAAAAAAAATCTAAAAAAGCCAGCACAGTTCTGGAAGAACATTCTTTGGACAGATGAAACCAAGATCAACCTCTACCAGAATGATGGAAAGAGAAAAGTATGGCGAAGGCTTGGTACAGCTCATGATCCAAAGCATACCACATCATCTGTAAAAACACGGCGGAGGCAGTGTGATGGCTTGGGCATGCATGGCTGCCAGTAGCACTGGGTCACTAGTGTTTATTGATGATGTGACACAGGACAGAAGCAGCCGAATGAATTCTGAGGTATTCAGAGCCATACTGTGTGCTCAGATCCAGCCAAATGCAGCCAAACTGATTGGTCGTCGTTTCATACTACAGATGGACAATGACACAAAACATAAAGCCAAAGCAACCCAGGAGTTTATTAAAGCAAAGAAGTGGAATATTCTCGAATGGCCAAGTCAGTCACCTGATCTCAACCCAATTGAGCATGCATTTCACTTGTTAACCCCTTCGTGCCATGCGCCGTACTAGTACGGCGCTGCCGGCACTGCATTAGTGCCAGCCGCAGTACTAGTACGGCGCCCCGATCACCGCGGTCTCGCGCTGAGCGCCGAGGTGATCGGGTGCGGGTGTCAGCTGTATATGACAGCTGACACCCCGCAGCAATGCCCACGATCGGCGCTGTCGCCGATCGCGGGCATTTAACCCCTCTGATGCCGCTGTCAATAGTGACAGCGGCATAGAGGGGGATCGCGCAGGGATGGGGGCTCCCTGCGCTCTCCCACCGGAGCAGCGCGATCTCAAGATGGCCGCGGGACTCCTTCCGGGTCATGAGATGACCCTGCTTGCCGGCGTCTGCTGAGAATTCCTCATAGCAGGTGCCGGCAAGCCTCTGCAATGTGCCTGTCAGATCGATGATCTGACAGAGTGCTGTGCACACTGTCAGATCACCGATCTGTGATGTCCCCCCCCGGGACAAAGTAAAAAAGTAAAAAAAAAATTTTTCCACATGTGTAAAAAAAATAAATAAATAAATTCCTAAATAAATAAAAAAAAAAAAAATATTCCCATAAATACATTTCTTTATCTAAATAAAAAAAAAATCACACAATAAAAGTACACATATTTAGTATTGCCGCGTCCGTAACGACCCCACCTATAAAACTATATCACTAGTTAACCCCTTCAGTGAACACCGTAATAAAAAAATAAAAAAACGAGGCAAAAAACAACGCTTTATTCTCATACCGCCAAACAGAAAGTGGAATAACACGCGATCAAAAAGACGGATATAAATAACCATGGTACCGCTGAAAACGTCATCTTGTCCCGCAAAAAAAAAGCCACCATACAGCATCATCAGCAGAAAAATAAAAAAGTTATAGTCCTCAGAATAAAGCAATGCAAAAACAATTATTTTTTTATATAAAATAGTTTTTATTGTGTAAAAGCGCCAAAACATAAAAAAATTACATAAATGAGGTATCGCTGTAATCGTACTGACCCGAAGAATAAAACTGCTTTATCCTTTTTACCAAACGCGGAACGGTATAAACGCCCCCCTAAAAGAATTTCAGGAATTGCTGGTTTTTGTTCATTCCGCCTCCCAAAAATCGGAATAAAAAGCGATCAAAAAATGTCATGTGCCCGAAAATGGTACCAATAAAAACGTCAACTCGTCCCGCAAAAAACAAGATCTCACATGACTCTGTGGACCAAAATATGGAAAAATTATAGCTCTCAAAGTGTGGTGATGTAAAAACTATTTTTTGCAATAAAAAGCGTCTTTTAGTGTGTGATGGCTGCCAACCATAAAAATCCGCCCAAAAAACGCTATAAAAGTAAATCAAATCCCCCTTCATCACCCCCTTAGTTAGGGAAAAATAATAAAATGTAAAAAAATATATTTATTTCCATTTTCCCGTTAGGCTACTTTCACACTAGCGTCGGTACGGGGCCGTCGCGCTGCGTCGGCCCGACATACCGACGCATACTGTGCAAGCGCCGCACAACTGGGGCAGCGGATGCTGTTTTTCCACGCATTCGCTGCCCCATTGTGAGGTGCGGGGAGGTGGGGATGGAGTTCCAGCCGCGCATGCGCGGTCGGAAATGGTGGACCGTCAGCACAAAAAAAGTTATATGTAACGTTTTTTGCTGCCGGCGGTCCACCGCAACACGACGCAACCGTCGCACGACGCTTGCGACGTGTGTCAATACGTCGCTAATGTTAGTCTATGGGGAAAAAACGCATCCTGCAGATGACTTTGCAGGATGCGTTTTTTCGCCAAAACGACGCATTGCGACGTATGCAAAAAAACGCTAGTGTGAAAGTAGCACTAGGGTTAGGGCTAGGGTTAGGGTTGGGGTTAGGGCTAGGGTTAGGGCTGGGGTTAGGGTTGGGGTTTCAGTTAGAATTGGGGATTTTTCACTGTTTAGGCACATCAGGGGCTCTCCAAACGTGACATGGCGTCCGATCTCAACGCGTTTGTTTGCGTTAAAAACGCATGCGTTTTTATAGAAAAAAACCAGAACACACACTGAAAAGTCACCCACCACCAAGGTGATAAAGGGATCCAAACCCTAACCCTAACCCTACCCCTAAACTCACCCCCTAACCGTTTAATGAACATTTTCTGACAGTCATAGTGCCACGTATTTCAGTGCCACGTATTTCAGTGCCACGATATTTCAGTGCCACGTCTTTCAGTGCCACGTCTTTCAGTGCCACGTCTTTCAGTGCCACATATTTAAGTGCCACGATATTTCAGTGAAATACGTGGCACTGAAATATCGTGGCATTTACGTGAAATACGTGGCACTTATATACGTGGCACTTATATACGTGGCACTTATATACGTGGCCACTGAAATATCGTGGCACGTATATACGTATATAAACGTATTTCAGTGCCACGTATTTCAGGTTTGGGTTAGGGTTAGGGGTAGGGGTAGAGGTAGGGGTAGGGTTAGGGTTTTTTGTTTTTTTCTTGTTTTCTTGTGTTTTTCTATAAAAACGCATGCGTCTAAAAAACGCATGCGTTTTACCGCGTTTACATGCGTTTTTTCACACATGCGTTTTTAAAAAACGCATGCAGATAAAAACGCAAGTGTGAATCCAGCCTTACCCTTGGGAAAATAAAAACATGGGGGCTAAAATATAATTTTCGTGGAAAAAAAAATATTTTTTATTTTCGCGGCTCTGCGTTATAAACTGTAGTGAAGCACTTGGGGGTTCAAAGTTCTCACAACACATCTAGATAAGTTCCGTGGGGGGTCTAGTTTCCAATATGGGGTCACTTGTGGGGGGTTTCTACTGTTTAGGTACATCAAGGGCTCTGCAAATGCAACATGACACCTGCAGACCAATCCATCTAAGTCTGCATTTCAAACGGCGCTCCTTCCCTTCCGAGCTCTGCCGTGCGCACAAACAGTGGTTCCCCCCCCATATATGGGGTATCAGCGTACTCAGGACAAATTGGACAACAACTTTTGTTGTCCAATTTCTCCTGTTACCCTTGGGAAAATAAAAACGTGGGGGCTAAAATATAATTTTCGTGGAAAAAAAATATTTTTTATTTTCACGGCTCTGCATGATAAACTGTAGTGAAACACTTGTTGGTTCAAAGTTCTCACAACACATCTAGATAAGTTCCGTGGGGGGTCTAGTTTCCAATATGGGGTCACTTGTGGGGGGTTTCTACTGTTTAGGTACATCAGGGGCTCTGCAAATGCAACATGACACCTGCAGACCAATCCATCTAAGTCTGCATTTCAAACGGCGCTCCTTCCCTTCCGAGCTCTGCCGTGCGCCCAAACAGTGGTTCCCCCCAATGTATGGGGTATCAGCATACTCAGGACAAATTGGACAATAACTTTTGTGGTCCAATTTCTCCTGTTACCCTTGGGGAAAAAAAATTGCGGGCTAAAACATCATTTTGTGGAAAGAAAAAATGATTTTTTTAATTTTCACAGCGCTACATTCTAAACTTTAGTGAAACTGGGGGTTAAAAGTGCTCACCACACATCTAGATAAGTTCCTTAGGGGGTCTTCTTTCCAAAATGGTGTCACTTGTGGGGGTTTCCACTGTTTAGGCACGTCAGGGGCTCTCCAAACACGACATGGGTTCCGATCTCAATTCCAGCCAATTTTGCATTGAAAAGTCAAATGGCGCTCCTTCCCTTCCGATCTCTGCCATGCGCCCAAACAGTGGTTTATCCCCATATATGAAGTATCAGCGTACTCAGGACAAATTGCACAACAACTTTTGGGGTCCAATTTATCCTGCTACCCTTGGGAAAATAAAAAATTTGGGGCAAAAAGATCATTTTTTGTGAAAATTAATATTAATTTTTTTTTTACGGCTCTACATTATAAACTTCTGTGAAGCACTTGGAGGTTCAAAGTGCTCACCACACATCTAGATTAGTTCCTTAGAGGGTCTACTTTCCAAAATGGTGTCACTTGTGGGGGTTTCCACTGTTTAGGCACGTCAGGGGCTCTCCAAACACGACATGGGTTCCGATCTCAATTCCAGCCAATTTTGCATTGAAAAGTCAAATGGCGCTCCTTGCCTTCCGATCTCTGCCATGCGCCCAAACAGTGGTTTATCCCCATATATGAAGTATCAGCGTACTCAGGACAAATTGCACAACAACTTTTGGGGTCCAATTTATCCTGCTACCCTTGGGAAAATAAAAAATATGGGGCAAAAAGATCATTTTTTGTGAAAATTAATATTAATTTTTTTTTACAGCTCTACATTATAAACTTCTGTGAAGCACTTGGAGGTTCAAAGTGCTCACCACACATCTAGATTAGTTCCTTAGAGGGTCTACTTTCCAAAATGGTGTCACTTGTGGGGGTTTCCACTGTTTAGGCACGTCAGGGGCTCTCCAAACACGACATGGGTTCCGATCTCAATTCCAGCCAATTTTGCATTGAAAAGTCAAATGGCGCTCCTTCCCTTCCGAGCTCTGCCATGCGCCAAAACAGTGGTTTATCCCCATATATGAAGAATCAGCGTACTCAGGACAAATTGCACAACAACTTTTGGGGTCCAATTTATCCTGCTACCCTTGGGAAAATAAAAAATTTGGGGCAAAAAGATCATTTTTTGTGAAAATTAATATTAATTTTTTTTTACGGCTCTACATTATAAACTTCTGTGAAGCACTTGGAGGTTCAAAGTGCTCACCACACATCTAGATTAGTTCCTTAGACGGTCTACTTTCCAAAATGGTGTCACTTGTGGGGGTTTCCACTGTTTAGGCACGTCAGGGGCTCTCCAAACACGACATGGGTTCCGATCTCAATTCCAGCCAATTTTGCATTGAAAAGTCAAATGGCGCTTCTTCCTTTCCGAGCTCTGCCATGTGCCCAATCAATGGTTTACCCCAACATGTGGGGTATCGGCGTACTCCGGACAAATTGTACAACAACTTTTTTGGTCCAATTTCTCCTGTTACCCTTGGTAAAATAAAACAAATTGGATCTGAAGTAAAAATTTTGTGAAAAAAAAGTTAAATGTTCAATTTTTTTTAAACATTCCAAAAATTCCTGTGAAGCACCTGAAGGGTTAATAAACTTTTTGAATGTGGTTTTGAGTACCTTGAGGGGTGCAGTTTTTAGAATGGTGTCAATTTTGGGCATTTTCTGTCATATAGACCCCTCAAAGTCACTTCAAGTGTGAGGTGGTCCGTAAAAAAAATGGTTTTGCAAATTTTGTTGCAAAAATGAGAAATCGCTGGTCAACTTTTAACCCTTATAACTCCCTAACAAAAAAAAATTATGTTTCCAAAATTGTGCTGATGTAAAGCAGACATGTGGGAAATGTTGTTTATTAACTATATTATGTGATATAACTCTCTAATTTAAGGGCATAAAAACGAAAAATTTGAAAATTGCTACATTTTCATAATTTTCGACAAATTTCTGTTTTTTTCACAAATAAATGCAAGTCATATCGAAGAAGTTTTACCACTATCATAAAGTACAATATGTCACGAGAAAACAATCTCAGAATCACCAGGATCCGTTGAAGCGTTTCAGAGTTATGACCTCATAAAGTGACAGTGGTCAGAATTGTAAAAATTGGCCGTGTCACTTAGGTGAAAACAGGCTTTGGGGTGAAGGGGTTAAAGACTAAACTTCAGACAGAAAGGCCCACAAACAAACAGCAACTGAAAACCACCGCAGTGAAGGCCTGGCAGAGCATCAAAAAGGAGGAAACACAGCGTCTGGTGATGTCCATGAATTCAAGACTTCAGGCAGTCATTGCCAACAAAGGGTTTTCAACCAAGTACTGAAAATGAACATTATATTTAAAATTATTGAATCTGTCCAATTACTTTTGGTCCCTTTAAAAACAGGGTGGCACATGTTAAGGAGCTAAAACTCCTAAACCCTTCATCCAATTTTAATGTGGATTCCCTCAAATGAAAGCTGAAAGTCTGAACTTAAACTGCATCTGAATTGTTTTGTTTAAAATTCATCGTGGTAATGTCTATAACCAAAATTAGAAAAATGTTGTCTCTGTCCAAATATATATGGACCTAACTGTATAATCACAGCTGTATCCAGCATTACAGCTCAGTCCCCATAGAATGTAATGCAGCACAGCCCTCATAGAAAGTAATGCAGCCAGCCCCCTTAGAATGTAATAAAGCCAGTCTCCATAGAATGTAATGCAGTACAGCCCCCATAGAATGTAATACAGCACAGCCCCTATAGAATGTAATGCAGCCAGCCCCCTTAGAATGTAATAAAGCCAGTCTCCATAGAATGTAATGCAGCACAGCCCCCATAGAATGTAATACAGCACAGCCCCCATAGAATGTAATGCAGCCAGCCCCCATAGAATGTAATGCAGCACAGCCCCCATAGAATGTAATGCAGCCAGCCCCCCATAGAATGTAATACAGCACAGCCCTCATAGAGTGTAATACAGCCAGCCTCCTTAGAGTGTAATGCAGCACAGCCCCCATAGAATGTAATGCAGCCAGCCCCCATAGAATGTAATGCAGCACAGCCCCCATAGAATGTAATGCAGCCAGCCCCCCATAGAATGTAATACAGCACAGCCCTCATAGAGTGTAATACAGCCAGCCTCCTTAGAGTGTAATGCAGCACAGCCCCCATAGAATGTAATGCAGCCAGCCCCCATAGAATGTAATGCATCACAGCCCCCATAGAATGAAATGCAGCACAGCCCCCATAGAATGTAATGCAGCACAGCCCCCATAGAATGTAAAACAGAACAGCCCCCATAGAATGTAATGCAGCCAGCCCCCATAGAATGTAATGCAGCACAGCCCCCATAGAATGTAATGCAGCCAGCCCCCATAGAATGTAATGCATCACAGCCCCCATAGAATGTAATGCAGCACAGCCCCCATAGAATGTAATGCAGCACAGCCCTCATAGAGTGTAATACAGCCAGCCCCATAGAATGTAATGCAGCACAGCCCCCATAGAATGTAATGCAGCACAGCCCTCATAGAGTGTAATACAGCCAGCCCCATAGAATGTAATGCAGCCAGCCCCCATAGAATGTAATGCAGCCAGCCCCCCCCATAGCCCCACAATCCGGTTATCACACCTTTCCTCGTGCCCCGCGCTGCTCCTGGCTCCGGTCTCAGTAGCTGCAGTCTGCCCGCCCGGTCACACAGTAGGTGCGCGATGATATGACGTCATCGCGCACCCACAGTGTCAGCGGCAGGCAGAGTGGGGGATGATGGGAGAGGGAGCGTCAGCAGACTCTCTCTCCTACATCATTGCATTCAACTGTTGAATGCGGGGCCGGGAGTGTGTTGACAGCGGGGAGAGTGTGCCGACAGTGGCACACTCGAGCGGCCCACTACTGCCACCGGCCCTTCTGGCATTTGCCAGAACTGCCCGATGGCCAGTCCGGCCCTGCTATGAAATGATGGAGTTCTAGCTCTATAGGCTTTTTTTGTAGCCGCTGAAAGAAATGGTTAAATCTGATCTTTGGGTGTCCCCCCCCCTTTAATCTGGAATTGATGATCTATCCCCATCTACATCAATGTAGTGTACAACCCCTGGAATGTTACAATAGACGTCTCTGGATATATTTCTTTATATGGAAACATATTTATGATAGCTTAAAGCATAATATCATCAGTGCTTAACAAGAAATAACCACTAGATGTCACCATTGTGCTGTATAAATTACAGAGTGATCAGACTGTATTATCTTCCATTTCTGGCAACATCTCTTGCAGGGTTTCAGGCGCTTGTGACATTTGCAGCAAATCTGCTGTATCAAGGTGAATCTACACAAACCAGTATTGATAGGCATCTTTAATGGTTGCTGGGAACAACTAATGTAATTCAAGAGCAGGCTATGTGTTATCCCTCAGTAGTTCAGCCGCAGGTTTTGGGCCTCAAATGTCAATCGATCATGTCTAAGCATGGAAATATGATAATAAAAAATGGCTTCACATGAAAGGGAACTTTTTCTAATAGGTCTTATTTAATCGGATTGTCATCTCTCTTCTAATGACAGAAGAAAATGTACTGTAATGTAAGTTTCGCCAAAAACTAAATAGTCCTTTAAAAGGGTTGTCCAACCTCTAAAGCAAATTTACAGGTGGCAGGAACAGTCTTAAAGAGAATCTGTCAGCACCTGCGACACTTTTCAGCTATTACTCTGGTCATACAGGTAATAGAAATGTTAATCTAGTCTTACCTGTATGCAGGGCCGAACTGGCCATCGGGCAGTTCTGGCAAATGCCAGAAGGGCTGGTGGCAGTAGTGCGCCGCTCGAGTGTGCCGCTGTCAGCACACTCCCCCCACTGTCGGCACACTCCCCCCACTGTCGGCACACTCCCCCCACTGTCGGCACACTCCCCCCGCTGTCAGCACACTCCCCCCGCTGTCAGCACACTCCCCCCACTGTCGGTACACTCCCCCCACTGTCGGCACACTCCCCCCACTGTCGGCACACTCCCCCCGCTGTCAGCATACTCCCCCCACTGTCGGCACACTCCCCGCCCCGCATTCAACTATACCGGCGTCATAGATGCCTGTAAGTTGAATGCAATGATGGAGGAGAGAGCGTCTGCTGTCGCTCCCTCTCACATGATTCCCCGCTCTGCCTCTGACACTGCGGGTGCGCGATGACGTCATAGTATCATCGCGTACCTGCTGTGTGTCGGGTGGGCAGACTGCAGCTGCTGAGACCGGAGCCGGGAGCAGTGCGGGCACGAGAGGTGAGGAGAGTGTTTTTTTTGTTTGTTTGATTTTTTATATATCAATGAGTGATAACTGTATGTGGGGCTATTGGGGGGGAGGCTGTATTACATTCTATGGGGGCTGTGCTGTATTACATTCTATGGGGGCTGTGCTGTATTACATTCTATGGGGGCTGTGCTGTATTACATTCTATGGGGGCTGTGCTGTATTACATTCTATGGGGGCTGTGCTGTATTACATTCTATGGGGGCTGGCTGTATTACATTCTATAGGGGCTGTGCTGTATTACATTCTATGGGGCTGTGCTCTATTACATTCTATGGGGGCTGGCTGCATTACATTTATGGGGGATGGCTGCATTACATTCTATGGGGGCTGGCTGCATTACATTCTATGGGGAAGGGCTGCATTACATTCTATGGGGGCTGTGCTGTATTATATTCTATGGGGGCTGTGCTGTATTATATTCTATGGGGGCTGGCTATATTACATTCTATGGGGGCTATGCTGTATTACATTCTATGGGGGCTGGCTGTATTACATTCTATGGGGGCTGTGCTGTATTACATTCTATGGGGGCTGGCTGTATTACATTCTATAGGGGCTGTGCTGTATTACATTCTATGGGGCTGTGCTCTATTACATTCTATGGGGGCTGGCTGCATTACATTTATGGGGGCTGGCTGCATTACATTCTATGGGGAAGGGCTGCATTACATTCTATGGGGGCTGTGCTGTATTACATTCTATGGGGGCTGGCTGCATTACATTCTATGGGGGCTGGCTGCATTACATTCTATGGGGGCTGGCTGCATTACATTCTATGGGGAAGGGCTGTATTACATTCTATGGGGGCTGTGCTGTATTACATTCTATGGGGGCTGTGCTGTATTATATTCTATGGGGCTGTGCTGTATTATATTCTATGGGGGCTGTGCTGTATTAAATTCTATGGGGGTCTGTCTTACATTCTATGGGGAAGGGCTGTATTACATTCTATGTGGGGGCTGTGCTGTATTATATTCTATGGGGGCTGTGCTGTATTATATTCTATGGGGGCTGGCTATATTACATTCTATGGGGGCTATGCTGTATTACATTCTATGGGGGCTGGCTGTATTACATTCTATGGGGGCTGTGCTGTATTACATTCTATGGGGGCTGTGCTGTATTACATTCTATGGGGGCTGTGCTGTATTACATTCTATGGGGGCTGACTGTATTACATTCTATGGGGGCTGTGCTGTATTACATTCTATGGGGGCTGTGTTGTATTACATTCTATGGGGGCTGGCTGTATTACATTCTATAGGGGCTGTGCTGTATTACATTCTATGGGGCTGTGCTCTATTACATTCTATGGGGGCTGGCTGCATTACATTTATGGGGGATGGCTGCATTACATTCTATGGGGGATGGCTGCATTACATTCTATGGGGAAGGGCTGCATTACATTCTATGGGGGCTGTGCTGTATTATATTCTATGGGGGCTGTGCTGTATTATATTCTATGGGGGCTGTCTGTATTACATTCTATGGGGGCTAGGCTGTATTACATTCTATGGGGGCTGGCTGTATTACATTCTATGGGGGCTGTGCTGTATTATATTCTATGGGGGCTGTGCTGTATTACAGTCTATGGGGGCTGTGCTGTATTATATTCTATGGGGGCTGTGCTGTATTATATTCTATGGGGGCTGTGCTGTATTAAATTCTATGGGGGGCTGTCTTACATTCTATGGGGAAGGGCTGTATTACATTCTATGTGGGGGCAGAGGGCTGTATTACATTCTATGGGGAGGGCTGTATAACATTCTATGGGGGCTGTATTACATTCTCTGGGGGCTACATTATATTCTATGGGGGGCTGTATTATATTCTATGGGGAGGTGGGCTGTATTACATTCTATGGGGTGCTGTATTATATTCTATGGGGGACTGTATTATATTCTATGGGGGGCTGTATTACATTATCTGGGGGCTGTATTACATTATCTGGGGGGCTGTATTATATTCTGTGAAGGGTGATTGCATCAAATTCTATGAGGGGGCTACATTATATTCTATGGGGAGCTGCATTGTATTCTATGGAGGGGCTACATTCTATGGGGGGCTGCATTATGCTCTATGAGGGGGCTACCGTATATTATATATGCAGGGGCTGTATTATACTATATGAGGGGGCTGCATTATATTCTCTGGGGGGTTAAATTATACTCAGGGAGCTACAATATATTCTGTGGGGTGGCTGCATTGTACTCTGGGGTGGCATCATTATACTATATGTGGGCTGCGTTATACTGTATCGAGGACTATGGGGAATACATTATACTATATGAAGAACTATGGGGTGCATTATACTATGGGAAGTGAATTGTACTACATGGATGACAATGGCGGGGCATTATACTATATGGAGCACTATGAGGAATGTATTATACTATTTGGAGGACTGAGGAGTGTATTATACTATATGGAGGAATTGCAGTGTATTTTAATATATGGAGGACTATGAGGAGTGTATTATACTATATGGAGGAATTGCAGTGTGTTTTAATATATGGAGGACTATGAGGAGTGTATTATACTATATGAAGGAATGTGGCAGTACATTATACTATATGGAGGACTGAGGAGTGTATTATACTATATGGAGGAATTGAAGTGTATTTTAATATATGGAGGACTTTTAGGAGTGTATTATACTATATGGAGGACTGAGGAGAGTATTATACTATATGGAGGACTGAGGAGTGTATTATACTATATGGAGGAGTGTATTATACTATATGGAGGACGGAGGAGTGTATTATACTATATGGAGGACTGAGGTGCACATTATAATATATGGAGGACTATGGGGTGTATTATACTAAACAAGCAAAATGCTGCCTATTCATCGAGTGATTGGATTGTTTATGTGGGAACAGAAATCCTTGTTCTCAGCAGCACATCGCCGGTGTAAACTGTAGATGTGCTGCTGATAACATGATACTGTATGAGGACGGATTGATCTAATTGTGATTGTTCTGTTCCCTTCATTCTTTCTCAGTTGGTGTAAAGAGGCCGGGAAACAAGCGAACGACTTCAGTATTGTCGATCACACTCGTTTAGTGGCCTGAGATAAGCGCATGTAAATACAGCAGAAATGCTTCGATGACATTTGTAGTTAGCACCCGGCGCCTGGGAATAGCGCTAACTCTACTGCTTTTCCCAGCCGCCAAAGCGTAATGATCTTTAGGGTTGATGTCAGCTGCGTAATGTCAGCTGCTATCAATCCCTGGTGTAAGTAATGGAGAGGTGTCTATCAAACACCCCCACTACTAGCCCAGACCTGGCGAGACCCAGTGACTCTGAAGAGCGGTGACGGTAGTAACGATACAGCTCTTCACGGTCGCCAAGCTCAGCGCAAGACCCGGAATATCTGACGAGTGGTGACGTTACTGAGTTACTGATGGAACCAAAAGTGGCTGTAGGCAAAGTTTGTGGAGCATCGGAATGAGATTCCATAGCCTTTGGTCGTCTTAATCCCTTCATTATCTACGAGATCCAGTTATGTAGGTAAATGCTGGATACAGCTGTGATTATATGGTATATAGTCGTGTTACACTCCCCTCACTTCTTGTAACCTATAAGTGTACAAAGATATTATACAGTCACCATGTGACAAGTGGGCCTGTGTAACTTCAAATGCCAGGGCTGAATTTAAGTCCCAGTGCGGCCCTGCCTGTATGCCTCATAGTTGCTGTCTAAATGTGGAGAAATTTGACTTTTATTTCATTATGTTAATGATTTCTTCCAGACTCCGGGGCATGCAGTGCCTGGAAGACATCCCTGCCTCCGCTCTACATTATACTATCACCCCCTCTCATGCACGTCACACTGACCTGTGACATGCAGTTATGGCTCTTGAATCCCGCGCATGAGCCCTGCACTTGCTCCAGGTGACCCATTTTGGAAACTAGACCCCTCAAGGAATTTATCTAGATGTGTGGTGAGCACTTTGAACCCCCAGGTCCTTCACAGAAGTTTATAATGTACAGCCGTGAAAATAAAATAAAAACAAATAACATTTTTCCACAAAAATTATCTTTTAGAATTCCAGGAGAAAATGGAATGCAAAAATTGTTGTATAAATTCTCCCGAGAAGGCCGGGGTCACACTTGCGAGTGCAATGCGAGAAACTCGCATCAATACCCGACACTGCGGCCGGCACCTGGGACCATAGCGTGCGGCTGCATGTATTTACATGCAGCTGAAAGTTACGGTCCTGAGTGCCGGCGGCAGTGCCAGGTATTGATGCGAGTTTCTCGCATTGCACTTGCAAGTGTGATCCCGGCCGTACACAGATATCCCACTTGTGGGGAAGACGTTTGGGTGCACGGCAGGGCTCAGAAGGGAAAAAGCACTGTTTGACTTTTTGATTGCAAAATTGGCTGGAATCAAGAGCAGACACCATGTCACGTTTGGAGAGCCCCTGATGTGCCTAAACAGTGGTAATCCCCTACAGATGACCCCATTTTGGAAACTAGACCACTCAAGGAATGTATCTAGATGTGTGTTGAGCACTTTGAAGCCCCAGGTGCATAATAGAAGTTTATAACGTTGAGCCATGAAAATAAACAATCAGATTTTTTCCATAAAAATGATCTTTTGGCCCCCAATTTTTTATTTTCACAAGGGTAACAACAGAAAATGGACCCCAAAAATTGTTCTGCAGTTTCTCCTGAGTAAAATGATACTCCATATGTGGAAGAAAATTCATGTTTGGGCGCACGGCAGAGCCCGGAAAGGTAGGAATGACGTTTGGAATGCAGACTTTGATGGAATGGTCTGCAGGCATCATGTCACGTTTGGAGAGCCCCTGATGTGCCTAAACAATGGAAATTTCCCTCAAATGACCCCATTTTGGAACTGATCTACTGTTTTCTGGTATGTGAATTTTATAATGTAGTGGCATACGTGAGTAGTGTAGAGTGCCTCAGGTTGGCATACGTGAGTTGTGCAGTGTTCATCAGGTTGGCATACGCGAGTTGTGTAAGTCAGAAATGAATTTTGTAGTTCATGGAGGTGTGGTACAGTTTGAAGCATTCTTTTATACAGAGGCCAGGTTTGTTGGGACAGGTGTTGCATTGATAAGTGGCTTCCTTGCGTATCCCCCTTCTGTAAGGGTACCGTCTCACAAAACGATTTACCAACGATCACGACCAGCGATACGACCTGGCCGTGATCGTTGGTAAGTCGTTGTGTGGTCGCTGGGGAGCTGTCACACAGACAGCCCTCCAGCGACCAACGATGCCGAGGTCCCCTGGTAACCAGGGTAAACATCGGGTTACTAAGCGCAGGGCCGCGCTTAGTAACCCGATGTTTACCCTGGTTACCATCGTAAATGTAAAAAAAAACAAACAGTACATACTCACATTCCGGTGTCCGTCAGGTCCCTTGCCGTCTGCTTCCCGCACTGACTGACTGCCGGCCGTAAAGTGAAAGCACAGCACAGCGGTTACGTCACCGCTGTGTTCTGTACTGCCTTACGGCCGGGAGTCAGTCAGTGCAGGAAGCAGACGGCAAGGGACCTGACGGACACCGGAATGTGAGTATGTACTGTTTGTTTGTTTTTTACATTTACGATGGTAACCAGGGTAAACATCGGGTTACTAAGCGCGGCCCTGCGCTTAGTAACCCGATGTTTACCCTGGTTACAAGCGAACGCATCGTTGGATCGGTGTCACACACACCGATCCAACGATGACAGCGGGAGATCCAGCGACGAAAGAAAGTTCCAAACGATCTGCTACGACGTACGATTCTCAGCGGGGTCCCTGATCGCTGCTGCGTGTCAGACACAGCGATATCGTATGGATATCGCTGGAACGTCACGGATTGTGCCGTCGTAGCGATCAAAGTGCCACTGTGAGACGGTACCCTAACACACTCGGCACCTCTTATGTGACCTTCGTTTCTTTGTGCTTTGAGGGACATCCCCAGGGAAATGTTGGTCTGCTACGATATGAGAACCTTCAGTTTCAGAAGTACCTCACACAGTGGTTGAGAGTGCTGCCATCATCATGTATGGTGATCAAGAATATTACATTCATGTTGTCACTACATTAGGCTGTGCTCTCACCCTTCCTGAGCAGCTGCCAATTAGCCTCTTAGGGTATGTGTCCACGATCAGGATGGCCGGCGGTACAGTCGGAGCAGCAAAGCCGCTCGGCGATAAGCCCCTCCCCCTTCTGGGACGCGATGATGCCGGATGTGTTCATTGTACACATCCGGGATCATCGCACCCCTCGCATAGGGCCCTGTGTTATTCCTTGTGGCGCCGCAGCGTCGCCGCAAGGAACACGGACATGCTGGGTTCTGAAAAGACGCGCAGCATGTCCAGAGTCGCAGGGCCGCCGCATGCGTGTTTCCACGCATAGTGGACACGGGATTTCAAAAAATCCCCTCCACTATGCTGGAACATCTGGACGCTGCGTGTTTGACGCTGTGGCCCCACGCAGCGTCAAACACGCAGCGTTTCCTGACCGTGGACACGTACCCTTAGCGAGGCTTTTCTGATTTTTCTGGACAGTACCGCATGCTGAGGTAGATCGTGCATAGGTGATAAACTTGATCCAGCAATGGGTGTACCAAATCCCACACAATTTGCCCCCTCACTCCCCAGGACATGTTTTGAAATTGTGTCTCCCCTTAACCCCTTCACGACCTTGCCCTTTTCCGTTTTTGCGTTCTCGTTTTTCGCTCCCCTCCTTCCCAGAGCCATAACTTTTTTATTTTTCCATCAATATGGCCATGTGAGAGCTTGCTTTTTGTGGGACAAGTTGCACTTTTGAACGACATCATTGGTTTTAGCATGTCGTGTACTAGAAAACGGGAACAAAATTCCAATGCGGTGAAATTGCAAAAAAAGTGCAATCCCAAACTTGTTTTTTGTTTGGCTTTTTTGCTAGGTTCACTAAATGCTAAAACTGACCTACCATTATGATTCTTCAGGTCATTACGAGTTCATAGACACCAAACATGTCTAGGTTACGGTTTATCTAAGTGGTAAAATAAATTCCAAACTTTGCTAAAAAAAAAATTAAAAAAAATTGCGCAATTTTCCAATACCTGTAGCGTCTCAATTTTTCGTGATCTGGGGTCAGGTGAGGGCTTATTTTTTATGTGCCGAGCTGGCGTTTTTAATGATACCATTTTGGTGCAGATACGTTCTTTTGATCGCCTGTTATTGCATTTTAATGCAATGTCGTGGCGACCAAAAAAAGGAATTCTGACATTTCAAATTTTTTTCTCGCTACGCTGTTTAGCGATCAGGTTAATCCTTTTTTTTTTTTTATAGATCGGGCAATTCTAAATGCGGCGATACCAAATATGTGTAGGTTTGATTTTTTTTAATTGTTTTATTTTAAATGGGGCGAAAGGGGGCTGATTTAACCCCTTTCTGACCTCGGACGGGATAGTGCGTCCGAGGTCAGAACCCCCGCTTTGATGCGGGCTCCGGCGGTGAGCCTGCATCAAAGCCGGGACATGTCAGCTGTTTTGAACAGCTGACATGTGCCCGCAATAGCGGTGGGATAAATTGCGATTCACCCGCCGCTATTAACTAGTTAAATGCCGCTGTCAAACGCTGACAGCGGCATTTAACCGGCGCTTCCGACCGGAAATGAGCGTATCACTGACCCCCGTCACATGATCGGGGGTCAGCGATGCTTCTGCAGAGTAACTGATGCCGGTTTGCTGTGAGCGCCACCCTGTGGTCGGCGCTCATAGCACACCTGCATTTCTGCTGCGTAGCCCATGGAGGCTGTTGAAGCATGGCAAAAGTTAAAAAAAAGTAAAAAAAAGTGAAAAAAATAAAAAAATATAAAAGTTTAAATCACCCCCTTTCGCCCCATTCAAAATAAATCAATAAAAAAAAAAAATCAAACCTACACATATTTGGTATTGCCGAGTTCAGAATCTCCCGATCTATCAATAAAAAAAAGCATTAACCTGATCACTAAACGGCGTAGCGGAAAAAAAATTCGAAACGCCAAAATTACTTTTTTTTTTTTAAATGGGTGGCACGGTGGCGCAGTGGTTAGCACAGCAGCCTTGCAGCACTGGAGTCCTAGGTTCTAATCCCACCTTGGACAACATCTGCAAAGAGTTTGTATGTTCTCTCTGTGTTTGCGTGGGTTTCCTCTGGGTACTCCGGTTTCCTCCCACATTCCAAAGACATACTGATAGGTAATTTAGATTGTGAGCCCCATCGGGGACAGCGATGATAATGTGTGCAAACTGTAAAGCGCTGCGTAATATGTTAGCGCTATATAAAAATAAAGATTATTATTATTTATTATTAAATGCAATAATGGGCGATCAAAAAAATGTATCTGCACCAATATGGTATCATTAAAAACGCCAGCTCGGCACGCAAAAAATAAGCCCTCAACCGACCCCAGATCATGAAAAATTGAGACGCTGCGGGTATCGGAAAATGGCGCAATTTTTTATTTATTTTTTTAGCAAAGTTTGGAATTTTTTTCACCACTTAGATAAAAAATAACCCAGTCATGTTAGGTGTCTATGAACTCGTACTGACCTGGAGAATCATAATGGCAGGTCAGTTTTAGCATTTAGTGAACCTAGCAGAAAAGCCAAGCAAAAAACAAGTGTGGGATTGCACTTTTTTGCAATTTCACCGCACTTGTAATTTTTTTTTTCCCGTTTTCTAGTACACGACATGCTAAAACCAATGGTGTCGTTCAAAAGTACAACTTGTTTCACAAAAATTAAGCCCTCACATGGCCATATTGACGGAAAAATAAAAAAGTTATGGCTCTGGGAAGGAGGGGAGAGAAAAACAAACACGGAAAAACGGAAAATCCCAAGGTCATGAAGGGGTTAAACTTATATTATTATTTTTTTCATATTTTTTTAAACTTTCTTTTTTTAATTTTGTCATGCTTCAATAGCCTCCATGGGAGGCTAGAAGCTGGCACAACTCGATCGGGTCAGCTACATGGGAGCGATCATCACCAAGCGAAACGGTCGACTGAGCAAACAATAGCATAGGCACTCCTAGGCCCATGTAATGGCCAGGCACTCCTCCACTATGCTATAATTTTTGTCGACCTACTCAGGTCGGTGACCGAATGTTCTTCTCCGTTCACCTCCTGCAACAGAGCTGCTCCTAGGCCAACGTTAGACCTCCTGATGAAACTGCAGAGGCGGTGAAACGCGCATCGAGGTGCGTCCCAGCAGACCGTATACCCCATTTACTATGACCACAGGTAATTACAGTCTATGACTCTTTGCTGCATTAGTGCATATTTTCCAGGTTAGGTTCCAGGATCTACGGGCATGATGCCTTTGTTATTTTGATTTACCATTCAGCATTTCAACCTCCTACCCGGACTGTGTAACATGGTTTTTTACCTTATATTTAGAGCACTTTTTAGTGACATATATTAACTATTGGGGAATGGTGATCTACCTGTTATTGTTGATATGCATTTAATTGCAGGTGGGGTCTCTTTTTGATATTTGTACACCTATGTTGTCATTTATATTAATATACAGATATTAGGGACTTTGTACCAGACATATCTGATGGATAATTAATATCAGCAATAGTAATTATTGATATGTTGGTTTGTCCCCTAGGGGTACGGGTCTGCTTTCTAGTCCTTTTGTCTTCTGTCCTTAATAATTTTTTCTTTATTATTGTACTTTAATTTTCTAATAAAATTTGATATTTTTCATATATTTATGATCTTTTGCTCCTTCATTGTTTTTGCTATTTGCATAAAACGTTAGATGCATGTCTGCACGATGAAGAGTTTCTGGAAGTTGGGGCTAAGGAGGATGGGCCTGAGGGCTCCACCGGACCATGACCGACTTCTTTCCCTTTAGGAGATCGGTTAGGCGTGTTGTTCTCCCAGAGAAATAAGGTATAAACCTTCGGTAATACCCAATGATGCCGAGAAACGCTCTCACCTGTTTGGTGGTAACAGGTCGGGGCCAGTTTTGCATGGCCTCGATTTTACAGTGGGGGAAATAAGTATTTGACCATTAAGAGAGCTGGCTCCTACAGACCAGTTAGATGCTCCTAATCAACTTGTTACCTGCATTAAAGATAGCTGTCTTAGATAATCACCTTTATAAAAAGACTCTTGTCCACAGACTCAATTAGTCGCTCAAACTCTAACCTCTACAACATGGGCAAGACCAAAGAGCTTTATAAGGATGTCAGGGACAAGATCATAGACCTGCACAAAGCTGGAATGGGCTACAAAACCTTAAGTAAGACACTGGGTGAGAAGGAGACAACTGTTGGTGCAATAGTAAGAAAATGGAAGAAATACAAAATGACTGTCAATTGACATCGATCTGGGGCACCATGCAAAATCTCACCTCATGGGGTATCCTTGATCATGAGGAAGGTGAGATATCAGCCTAAAACTACACAGGGAACTTGTTAATGATCTCAAGGCAGCTGGGACTATAGTCACCAAGAAAAGCATTGCTAACACATTAGGTCGTAAAGGTTTAAAATCCTGCAGTGCCCACAAAGTCCCCCTGCTAAAGAAGCACATGTGCAGGCCCGTCTGAAGTTTGCCAATGAACACCTGGATGATTCTGGGAGTGAATGGGAGAAGGTGCTGTGGTCATAAGAGACAAAAATTGAGGTCTTTGGCATTAACTCAACTCACTGCGTTTGGAGGAAGAGAAATGCTGCCTATGACCCAAAGAACACCACCCCCACTGTCAAGCATGGATGTGGAAACATTATGTTTTGGGGGTGTTTCTCTGCTAAGGGCAGAGGACTACTTCACCGCATCAATGGGAGAATGGATGGAGCCATGTACCGTAAAATCCTGAGTGACAACCTCCTTCCCTCCACCAGGACATTAAAAATGGGTTGTGGCTGGGTCTTCCAGCAAGACAATGACCCAAAACATACAGCCAAGGCGACAAAGGAGTCCCTAGCAGCTCCAGTCCTGAGCCTGTCACTTGTCACTGCTCAGCACTCACTGACTCTAAGGCTGCCGTCACACTAGCAGTATTTGGTCAGTATTTTACATCGGTATTTGTAAGCCAAAACCAGGAGTGGGTGATAAATGCAAAAGTGGTGCATATGTTTCTATTATACTTTTCCTCTAATTGTTCCACTCCTGGTTTTGGCTTACAAATACTGATGTAAAATATTGACCATATGCTGCTAGCGTGATGGCAGCCTAACACTTCCTGCTCCTGAAACAAGCTCTCAGATCCCCCCTCCCAAACTGGGCTGGCCATTACAGTTAACCCTGTCTAAGCTAACTGAACCCCCAGTGAGTATTACACTTTTATAACATACATAAACATCAAATACATTTAACTTGCCCTGTTACTGTGGTTTTGTGCTGGTGGGGCGGCACAGTCTGGAGTCATGGGGACTCAGTCTTGCAGCATGGGCGCTGTGAGGCACCAGGCCTTCTGCTCTGCCATTGGAGTGCCTCTGTGGCGGTGGTTGGCTCGCATCTCCGCTCCGTTGGGGCAATGCGGACTCCTTTCATTTGGTGTTGGTGTTGTGTGGCGGCCATTGTTGCTGTGGTTTTGTGCTGATGGTGCGGCGCGGTCTGGAGACACCAGGCCGTCTGCGCTGCCGCTGCATTGCCTCTGTGTCGGTGGCCGGCGCACGGTTCTGCTCCGTTAGGGCGATAGGGACCCACTAAGAGGTTCCCCATGAACTAGCAGTGGACTTCATACAATCTAATCAGAACGTTAAACTAAGAACCTCATGTTCAGTTACATATAAATTTTTGCATAGCGGCTTTAGATCAACGTATGATTTTTGGAGGTGCGATTCATGCTCTTTGTTTTTGGTAAATACATTTAACCCTTTACAGTGTCAGGGAGCAGACCATCAGCCCCACCACTCCTACCTGATGATCCCAATACCCAGAGCCTTTTGCCAAGACAGTCCCAGGGGCTGCTCATTGAGACTAAGGTATCTGTTTCTAGTACTTACAGCAGGGCGTTACCTTTTCCTAAGGTCCCCCTCTTCTGCTGGACTATATTTTTCCCAGACTTTCCAGCACAAAGCCTACTCGACACTATGCTACTTCAACACTTCTTTTTATATGCATAAACTTTAAACACAACAACATAGCAGTATTAACCCCTTAATGACCGCTAATACGTCTTTTAACTGACCTGAGATATTAATTAATAGCCTCGCCATACAGGTGACAATCCAGCAGGTGTCGGCTGTACACTGTAGCTGGCAATTTGCTGTATCAGCCACGATCAGTGTTGGCACCGACCATATCTGTTTAACCCCTTAGAGTACTGTCACACTCTGCGACTTTCCAACGATCACGACCAGCGATACGACCTGGCCGTGATCGTTGGAAAGTCGTTGTGTGGTCGCTGGAGAGCTGTCACACAGACCACTCTCCAGCGACCAACGATGCCGAGGTCCCGGGTAACCAGGGTAAACATCGGGTTACTAAGCGCAGGGCCGCGCTTAGTAACCCGATGTTTACCGTGGTTACCAGCGTAAAAGTAAAAAAAAAAAAACGTACATACTCACATTCCGGTGTCCTTCAGGTCCCTTGCCGTCTGCTTCCCGCTCTGACTGAGTGCCGCCGTAAAGTGAAAGCAGATCACAGCGGTGACGTCGCCGCTGTGATCTGCTCTCACTTTCCGGCCGGCAGTCAGTCAGAGCGGGAAGCAGACGGCAAGGGACCTGAAGGACACCGGAATGTGAGTATGTACGGTTTGTTTTTTTTTACTTTTACGCTGGTAACCACGGTAAACATCGGGTTACTAAGCGCGATCCTGCGCTTAGTAACCCGATGTTTACCCTGGTTACAAGCGAACGCATCGCTGGATCGCTGTCACACACAACGATCCAGCGATGACAGCGGGAGATCCAGCGACGAAAGAAAGTTTCAAACGATCTGCTACGACGTATGATTCTCAGCAGGGTCCCTGATCGCTGCTGCGTGTCAGACACAGCGATATCGTATGGATATCGCTGGAACGTCACGGATCGTACCGTCGTAGCGACAAAAGTGCCACTGTGAGACAGTACCCTTAGATGCTGCTTTCAATAATGACTACATCATATAAATGGTTAACAGAGTGTGGGGGCTTCCTCTTTATCCCACTTGGTGCCCTCAGATCATGATTGTGTGGTCCTGAGTTTGCCATGGTAATTCACGACCAAATAGCGGCCTTATAGTCTGACGGCTGTTGTAACCTGTCCAGAAGTTAGTGGCATTTAGATGGTAAAAATACACATTTTCATTTCTGTCATACCAGATTGCATTAATTCCTGAAAATCACCTGAAGGGTTAATAAACTACCTGACTGCAGTTTTCAATATGCCAGGGGGTGCGGTTTTTAAAATGGTATCACTTTTTGGGGTTTCCCAATATATGGGACCTTTAAAGTCACTTCAAACATGGATACGTCCCTAAAAAAATAAATTTTGTAAATTTCCTTGTAAAAATGAAAAACTACTGCTACATTTTTAAACCTCGTAAAATGCTAACAAAATAAAAGAACATTTTACCAACGGTGCTGATGTAAAGCAGACATGTGGGAAATGTTATTTATTAATGTTTTGCTGTGGCATGACTATCTGGATTAAAGGGATAATCATTCAAAGTTTGAAAATTGATAATTCTTTAACATTTTTCTCAAATTTCTGATATTTTTTATAAAAAAAACACAAAACATATTGACCTAAATTTACCACTATCATTAAGTATAACGTGTCACAAAAAAACAGTCTCAAAATCACTGGAATTTGTTGAAGCATTCCAGAGTTATTACCACAAAGTGACACTGATCAGATTTCAAAAATTTGGCTCCGTCACTAAGGGGTTAACATACTTGACACAACGTCTTCTTGAGGGGGGACAGGGCTCCTATCCACCCTCTCACACAATGGTGCAGGGAGACGCAAGCGCAGTGCCGGGCAGTGGGGAAGCAGTAGGCTTAATTCACGGTTTTCTGCTGACTGCATCACTGATCCCACAACTTTGGCGCTGCCAGACACCTTCGCTTTATAAGACACACTGTGTTTTTACCCCCCATTTTTTGGGAAAAAGTCCGCCTTATATAGTGAAAAATATGGTAGTATGATGTCCTCACAAATATAGTATGAAGGCCCCACTGACCCATATATATAGTATGATGACCTCACTGCCCAACATATATAGTATGATGGCCTCACTGCCCCACATATATAGCATGATGGCCTCACTGCCATACATACTGTATATATATTATGATGGTCCCATTGCCCAATATATATGTTATTTTCTGATAATATAAAAAGATTATACTCACCTAATCCTGAGTCCCAACACCTCTGCCTCCGTCTCATTGTCTATAGCTGGCTTTTTAGAGGCCGCCATGAAGGGCATTAATGCCCTGAATGGCATATGAGCAGAGGGGGCCCGCATCGGGCCCCATCTCTTCTGCTCATCGGGCCCCAGCGGCAGCCTTCTGCCGGTGCAGTAATTGAACCTGTGTCCAAGAGGCAGGTTCAGTTAAACTCTATTACTGTGCGGGCCCAATCAGATGCTGGCAGCTGACGTCAGCGCACACGTCTCTGGCGTATGATGTCATTGTCATTCGCCGGCGAGTGCGCGCTTTAACTGCATGGATGGAACATCGCCGCAGGAGCGTGGCCAGGTAAGGAGAACGTTTTTTTTTTCATTTTTATTGAAAGTGGCACGGGGCAGGATGGAAGACATGGGGGCCGGATGGGAGATACGGGGCAGGATGGGAGACACAAGGGGAAAAATGGAGACACAGGGAAAGAATGGAGATACAGGGGGAAGAATGGAGACATGGGGCAGGATGGAGACACAGGGGGACGAATGGAGATACAGGGGGAAGAATGGAGACACGGGGCAGGATCGGAACACAGGGGGCAGGATGGAGACACGGGGAAGAATGGAGATACAGGGAGAAGAATGGAGATACAGGGGGAAGAATGGAGACATGGGGCAGGATGGAAACACAGGGGGCAGGATGGAGACACGGGGAAGAATGGAGATACAGGGGGAAGAATGGAGACACGGGGCAGGATCGGAACACAGGGGGCAGGATGGAGACACGGGGAAGAATGGAGATACAGGGAGAAGAATGGAGATACAGGGGGAAGAATGGAGACACGGGGCAGGATGGAAACACAGGGGGCAGGATGGAGACACGGGGAAGAATGAAGATACAGGGGGAATAAAGGAGACACGGGGCAGGATGGGAGACATGGGGGCAGGATGGGAGACATGGGGGCAGGATGGGAGACACAGGTCTGTTCTGGATGAAGATGAAAAGCAAAGATGAAGGACTTCACCTAGAGACATCATTGGTGGGTCAGTGTGTTACTTGTACACTGACACTATACACTGAATACTATATACGGCGGCCCTGTGTACAATGTCACCAGTGATCACTATATTACCTTTACACTGGCACTATATACAGAGCTCCTGTGTATAATGTCATTGATCACTGTCTAGCCTGTACAATATATACAGCACTCGTGTGTATAATGTCACTGTTGATCACTGTATTACCTGTACACTGATACTGTATAGAGAGCTCCTGTGTATAATGTCACCTGGATCACTGTATTACCTGTACACTATACATTGTAAATAGAGCTCATGTGTATAATGTCACCGGTGATCACTGTATTACCTGCACAGAGACACTGCATACTAAGTACAGATCTCCTGTGCATAATGGCACTTATGGTGATATTAGTATTGTGTTTTTTTTATTAATGATCAGTATTTTAGTATTCAGTCACTATGTGGTGGTAATATGTTGTCCGGCCATGGTGTGGCGGTATTTGTTCCTTGTATGTGGTATTATTGGTCACTATGTTGTGGCAATATGTGATCTGGACATGGTGCGGTGGTATTTGTCCCTTGTATGCGATGTTATTGGTCATTTAAAAAATTGAAAAGTAAATAAAAATATACCTAAATTGTATTGGATATTTTAACAAATGATTAATAGGATAGAGTAGACTAGAGCTCAGCCAAAAGAGTCTACCTTGTCGTGGTGGCGGCTTAAAAAAATCTTTTGGCCAAAACAAAAGCTGCCGGCTATATGTGTGATCTGGTGATGGGAACTGTTAGTGTGTGATTGGTGAGAAGTGGAGTTTTTCCAAGAGACAGCGGTGGGGCTGTGGACAGTTCGAGGGGTGGAGCGTGGAGACGGGGCTGGGGTGGAGCCTGGACGGAGTCTCAAGGGGGCCCAAAAATTTTTGCCAGTATGGGACACCCGAAATTCCTAGTGGCAGCCCTGTGCAATGGCATATTCGAGCCTCCCGTGTGGGTACAATGACGTTTCATAAACAGCAGGCTTATAGAGGTCTGCAGCTTAGCAGACAGACAGTGATCGTGCAGGGATCTTGTGTCTCGCTGCTCTATCACAGGATTGAACTGTTTCGGCGTCATGCTGATGCTGACACAATTCAATGTGGCGGATGCCAGAGATCCAGAGCTCCGGGCCAGCCAAGAAGTTTGTGGCCAGAGCCCCCAGGTCTTTACTCTAGTGATGCCCCTGTCCCACATTATGTTGCTCTCAGATGAGATAGCAAAAACCTGCTGAGAGATTCCCTTTAACCACTGGTCTAGCTTTTATTGTGATGGCTTTAGATATAGTCTCTGTGATATGCAACCATGGTTCCATCTGCGGGAAGTGATGATTTGTAGTCCCATTTCCCAGGTTTAGACCACTATGTGGAGGAGGGAGCTAACACCCTGACACAAGTCGTCCTCTCCTCCTCACAAGACCTTTGAGCAGCAAAGCAGAAACGAAACTTAGCAAACAGCAATGACATGAAAACTGAAACTAATCTGTATTGGAAAGCAGTGTTGGGGATTTGCATACACAGCCATTAGGAAGGCGGCCCTGGAACTGCTTTCTATGTGCATTCTGCACAGAGTTTACATCCTGAAGGAAACACATAGTGACTGGACTTGAAGTGGTATGTTCAATATTAGATAAGAAATCTTGCTTAAAAAAATGCAATTTTATTCAGTTTATGATGAATATTACTGAAGCATGCAATGTTTTGTGCCAATTTCTTTTGAGTAAAACTATAGGTTTTGTACCACTTTAACTGCTTTCTTTGATCCCACAGAAGAATAAAACATTTTAACATGTAAAAAAAAAAATGCAATTGAGTTTTTATATACATGCTTGCATTGAGTACAAATGTAAAGATATATTTTCTGCTAAATAATTTTCTTCAATTTTGAGGTTTTTTTTTCTATTGAGTTAGTGATATTACCCAGCAGCCAATCTGAGTGAGCTATAGTCCCTGATCAGAGATAGCCATGTCCTAATACAGGTGTCAGGACTTGCCGAGAATTTCTACAAATCGCAGATTACTAGAGTAGAAAAAAAGATTGACAGTTTTTTTAGTAATAAACTGGTTGTTCAGCTAACACCCCGAAAAGTCACCTGTTGATGTTGGCCTTAGGCACTATATGCACATTTTTTTTCTAGGAATGCAATAACATCGCCAAGTAGATGTCACGTGTCCATGTAGAAGCTGTTTTATTCCAGGACAATACTATGCATTTTGAAGGCAGTCTGTTCCTTTATCAGGTACCACGTCAGGTATTTACATATGCCAAAGTCTAGCGAAAATTCCTAGGAG